>NC_135857.1:22601831-22731831 GCF_031162955.1 Sander vitreus
TTGACACAAATGAGACCCTATACACTGACTGCCAATATACGCTTCGATACATTTAATGAGTGATAAAAAAGAAAGTGGGATGAAGCCTGATAAGTAGCAAATTCAATGGATGAAGCGACAGTATAGGCAATGCACTAAAAAAATGACACTAGTCTGCGGTCCATGTAGAGGAAGGAGAGGGGGATTTTTGGGTTTGTGGTACGAGAAAAAAGCAGGACGGATCCTCTCATGTGGCAACAGAGCTGGGCAGCTGAAATAATGATGTAGTTCTGGAGCTCTGGACTGAGATGCTGGCAGAATTTTTAAGAGTTTATCCCTCTGCAGTTGGGTCGTTACACAACATGACAGATATAAAGCTCTCTTCACCAAAATGTACCAAAACGGAATAAGTGTGTTAAGAGAGGGAGCGGGCCAACACAAGAAAAAGGGACAGGAATAGAGAAAAGAATTTATACATGGTATTGGGCGCCAAAAGTATTCATTTTCATTCTTGGAATCTGACAAGATCTTATAAAATAAGGCTGAAAAGAGATTCTGATCCTGACTATATTTACAGTATATACAGTAAGCTTAACACAAATATTTGAAAATTAGGAATTTGCTACATTGCATATCACCAGAAAGGAAAATACATGACAGGAGTGGAGAGGGAGTAAGGTTGAGTGGGGTTTGTCTGTTTCAAAGAAATGTCTATCTGCTATGATTGTGGGTGCAGATGGGGCTTGTAACGGTTGCAGTGTGCACAGGAACAAGCTGGGTTCAGGGTGAAGCATTGCAAACAGTGTTTGGACATTTCCACAGAGCAGCTCACAAGACAAGAGGTGGGGCAGAGGGAGGGTGGGCACAGAGATATTTTAAGAACAGAAAAAAGAGTAATGCTTACTTTGGAAAGTCGCTTGTGAGACTAGCATGCAATCAGGAGAAGAACAAAGAAAAATCAGATAGAAAATTGAAAATAAAAAGAAATCAACTGCAAGAAGAAACAGCTGAAAGTACCAACAGAAGAGCTGAACAGTCATTATCAGATGACAAACATTATCATATGGCATGTGGCAGCAGCAGATAGAAAGAGAGAGAGAGAGAGAGAGAGAGAGAGAGAGAGAGAGAGAGAGAGAGAGAGAGAAGGCGTGCACACTGTGTTGTGGAGACACAAATGATTAAAGAAAAAGAGACAAAAACGACAAGTGATTTAAAACAGCAGAGACAGATGAGGAGCGAATGAGAAGGTATATGAAAAGACGGGAGTGGCATGGCTTATTTCTAACATTTTGAAAGCTCAAACGAGCGCTGAGCATACAAAACATTAGAGCCACGTGCTCCTTCTGTGAAACAACCTGAAAGACTTAATCTGTCACCGAGTTCAGATGTGAAGGGGAGATGCAGGTGAGGACAGCAAATACAACACCTGAACTCTTCTGTTTTGCACCTTTTTCTATCATTGTCAATTGTTTCTTCAATAAGAGCTTAGGATGTCAAACAGATGCAATCACTCTATTTCAGTTTTTGACTCATCTATTAAGAGTTGCAGCAACCACTGTTTAGACAAAGAGCTTAAACAGACATGACAAGCAATCAGTAATCTATTCAGTAACCTGGAAACACTCTGTTAACGACAATAAGCTCTCCAACCTGCTGTTAAAAGGATAGGTTCCCCCTTTTTATTTTTTTAAGACAATAGTTACATGTAATTTATATTTGTACATTGAAAGATTTTTTTTTTTTTTTTTTTTTTAAATCATTCCTTCTGTTCATTCTGGCCATCAAGAGTTCCCTTCTTAATAGACTTTTAATGTAAGTAAGATAGGGGGACAAAATCCACCTTAATGGACTGTTGATTTTGTCCCCCATCACTTAAATTGGAATCCCATCAAAAAAGAATCTCTTGATGGCCAGTATTAGCAGTAGGAAATGTAATGAAGTTTCAATGTTCATACGGGTACCTAACTATTGTTTTAAGAGAGACTTAAGAAACATGTCTCCTTTAAACCCAAACACAGCATATTTCTCAACTGCATTTTAGGCTTAGGTGTTATTTCTTGAATGTCCAATCACAATCTTAGAATCAGGACAAAGAAATGCTAATGATAAAGTATTGGAAGTATCATTCCTGTATTATCATGACCTGTCAATGCATATAGTAGTGCGTTGTGGAAATCTATTTACAATCTGTAGTATGTGTCCATCTAACAGGTAAACAACCTAAAAGGATCCACAACAAAACTATCCTAACTAAAGGCAACAAATACACAACTAGTTTAGGAAGGATATGGTGTGGCGCACACATGTTTTTTTTGGTAAGTAGGTTAGTAGGTTTTTAATAAGGTGCAGAAACTAACCTTTCAACAACTAGCACGTCTTCATCCAGTAATTTTAATATTACAGTACTTTGATGAAGACATGCTGTTTGTTAGTTGCTGCACCTTATTTAAAGCTGTGCACCAGACCACATCCCTGCACACCCCGAGTCCTGTCTGTAAAACACTGATTTCAGAGATGACTGATGCACAAGCTTTCTTTGACCTCTAATTCAAACGTCCCCTTTTGATGAGCATAGAAAATCCCAAAAGTGAGTAAAATAAGCCAAGATCAACTAACAACTAAACACAACACGCTTAAATCATAGTTTTAGGAAAGGAAAGAGAGAGTACAAAACTAGAGAGTATAATGGGATGTCAAAATGAACGGCTGGAATGGAGAGGGGGGTGCAATCTCTCCTGAGGGGGGAGAGTGATAGTTGCAGCTCACTAGTTATATATCAGTATGTAGAAGTCAATAATCAATCATAGAGGGTGCGTCACTACACTGGTAAAAAGGAATACAGCTGGGGCGACTCGGACGTGCTTTTGCAGTCAGTTTATGAATGAATGCACATGTGACAGTAAGAGTTGCCACGTCATCTTGACTGCAGTATCATAAAGTCACTATGATCCCTATAAAATCACTGTAAGCACTCAGGTTCTAACCTCATTTTAATGTCTATCTGATGTGTGTCACAAGAAAAAGATAACATGTCATATTCTTACTTTAAGTAAACATGAAGGTTGTAGAACTGTTTCACAAGCACTCATACACATGGTTTATTTTTGCAATAAAGTGATTGTAACATATTCTTTACGAAACACAGGTATGAGTTTGTGAGTCAAGTGTTAGCATGATGTTGAAGTGCACTGCACAATTACACTGGTCAGAGGAAGTGGTAAAAAGCGTGCTGTTTTTATAAATCAAATATGTCCACCTAGCCATCACATACAACAAGTATAATGAGTCGTAATGTGTGCTGTTTATGCTTTTGGTTTAGCTTATTCACAGTAACCCCCAGAGTTAGACAAGTCGATACTGTCTGACGCCCCCACCGCTAGCCTGGTTAGCACAGACCCTAGAGGTAACCGGTTCCAACTAGCCTACTGCTCCGAATAAGTGACAAAATAACGCCAACATGTTCCTATTTACATTTTGTGATTTATATAGTCACAGCGTGTACAAATAACAAGGTCATATGAGACACAGCCGTCTTCTAACCGTATACAAACTGGGAACTATATTCTCAGAAAGGCGAAGTACTGCTACTTCTGCTACTTGGGCGGAGTGATTTGCTAGCAGCACCTGAAGCCCTGTGGTGAGGAGCAGAGAGTTCGCCTGGAGTTCACTCAGAGTTGGAGTAATAGAGTCAACAATTACTAGATAGTAAAAGCATAGTGACCTTGTTATTTGTACACCCTGGGACTATACAAATCACAACATGTAAACGGGAACATGTTGGCGTTATTTTGTCACTTATTGGGAGCAGTAGGCTAGTTGGAACCGGTTACCTCCAGGATCTGTGCTAGGCTAAGCTAGCGCTGGGGGCGTCAAACAGTTACAACACGCTCGGAGATGAGAAGGGTGTGTATCGACTTGTCTAACTCTGGGGGTTATGGTGAATAAGCTAAAGTCCCAATAAGTTGGCGTGTTCCTTTAAGCCTTATCCTGACCGGTCTAACCTTAATCCATCTGTGTGTGAAATTGGCACCTTGTGTCCCACAGTGAAGCCTTTCACAACAGCTGTTCTGTGAAAACATTAAGAGCAACTTTGTAAGTCACAAAGTGCTGTATGTTTGTTCTCTTCCAGAATCCCTCTTCACAGCACTGACTCTTTTTAGTGGAACGGACACACTGTGAGCATTCTTGAAAGGACTGAGAACTTTGTGTGGTTTTAATGCTGAGAGCTGGATACTAAATATGTTTTAAACTCTGGTAAAAGTGTACCACAGTTCAAACTGTGAGGCTACTCTTTATTTATATCAAATGTGTCAAACAGGTAAAAAAAAAAAAAAAAAAAGGAGCATCCCTGGTCGCTCACCTTTGAGTTCTTTCCGCCGCTTCTTGCTGACTGCAGGGAGTATGTTCTCTGGACGACCTGCTCGGGTGTGGAGGGGGATTTGTCAGAAGAGTGGTCGGAACCCTTCTCCACCATGTTCTCACCCTCCTGGCTCTGTGGTGTGGGAGAGCGCGAGCGTTTACGCAGGACTGGTGAGCAGGCGGGGGTGCTCTTGTTTGAGTTACTGGCAGTGCTAAAAGACAAGAGAAAGAGAGAAAGAGGGATGAGAAAATCATATTCTTACAAAAAATGATCTTCCAAATTACACTTTAAGTGCATCACATGAATCATAATAATATGTATCAATGTAAACACCATTCAAGGTAGTGTCATTAGTTTATAGATCAGTGTGTGACAGCAGCATGGCACAGAACCTGTTTTCCCTTGCTTACATCATTTGAGGCTTAACAGTCTTGAAGCACCATGTGCTAACCTGGCTAATGACAGCTAAGCTAATACAGGAAACCAACAACAACAACAACAACAGCAGCAGCAGCAGCAGCAGCGACGGAAACAAAACACCGTCACGCATGACTGGAGGATTTTCGCACTATTGCACACTTCAAAAGAAATAAGGAAATATATGTTTGTTTTTGAGCCCATCTGCAATTTGATTAAGATATCGGATCTTTTCCCCTGAAACACAAGAATGGTTTCCATGGCTGTAGAAAAGCCACTCTATAAGACATCACAAGGATTAAATGATCAGAGATACAATGGCAGGTGGAGGTCATCATTCTGGTTCTTAAAGTGGGCCTATAACACACGATTACAGTATATTCTGGGGAAGGACTATTGACTTGAGACAAGTAGTCCCTTTCCTTCTTTCCATCGTACGTTGCTATCAGGTAGCCTCTGTGATCCAGCACTAGACACTGAAAACACACACACACACACACACACACACACACACACACACACACACACACGGCTCAGCTAGAAGCCTTCTCCTCACAATGACAGAAGCAGACAAAAGGCCCTGTAAGTGATCTGCGTGTCAGTGCGCCCACCAGGCACAGTTACTTGACATGGCGTTATGCAAGCCATTACGTCACTGCCGGCCAATGGCTGCTGTTAGTGGCCATGAATTACTGATCTACTGTTACATTCAGGACTTCAGTGCAGCTTAGAGCACTACATTGTACAGGGCAGCGTTGACAGCGTCCGTCTCACTGTCAGAGTCTGCTGTACCAGTAGCTGGTTAATTTACAAAGGCAAGGTCAACAATGAGCCTTCACATCTGTTTAATGCATGGGGATAGATAATCCACTCCTGTATTATGGTATCTCTGACATCAATTTATATGATTACCAAATGGTCTGCTGTTTAGTGGATGATCGTGACTGTACTGTACATTTATGTACTCTGCACTGACTCCTGATTAGTCCCTACTGACATGATTAGGAGTACATTTGCATTTGTGTCTTTGAAAGACGTTAATTGTTCGACATTTATAATTTGAAGTAAACTTCTATTGCTGCCACAGCTCAGTGGCAGGTGAATGCCAGATGACTCCTTAATGCAGGGATGCAGTTTTAAATTGTTAACCTCCAGGTTCCTAATCTGCCTTTATTATTGTTTCTATCAAATCTCTGGTTTATTAGGTGGTGTATGTCATCCATCAGAGTATAACGTCGGAGTACAAATGCTCACTATGATGGGAGAAAGCAGACTACATTGATATTCAGCATGCATGATAATCTCTGTGTGAGCCAGGAGACTGGGTTACACACACAAGCAGAACACATGCAAGTTGGAGTAGATGTGGTATGTAAAAATATCAATACCCCTCTCAACACATTTAATGTGCTTGATTTGGGGAGCCAGTTGAGGTGGTTCGGGCATCTGGTAGAGGATGCCCCCTGGGCGCCTCCCTAGGGAGGTGTTCAGGCACGTCCAGCTGGGAGGAGGCCTCGGGGGAGACCCAGGACTAGGTGGAGGGATTATATCTCTAACCTGGCCTGGGAACGCCTCGAGATCCCCAGTCGGAGCTGGTTAATGTGGCCCGGGAAAGGGAAGTTTGGGGTCCCCCTGCTGGAGCTGCTACCCCGCGACCCGACCCCGGATAAGCGGATGAAGATGGATGGATGGATGGATGGATTTGGGGCAGACAAATTAGTCAGGGAAGGTCTTCCCATTCAAATTGTTTAGAAAAGGTGATAAGCCACTCAGATTCTGTCGCCTCTCGTTTTAAGATGAAATAATCAATAGACCTAGTTCACGGCAGACATTTTGACTTTTCATATACCCCGTTTACACGTACATGGTTATTTTGAAAAACAGAGACATTTCCCTTCGTTTGTGCCCTTAGTTTACACGCAAATGGAGAATTCGCCTCTGAAAATGATTCTTTCTAAAAAGAAAGTTTGGAAGACTTTGTTTGCACGTTTGCATGTAAACTGAGACAAACGGAGGTTTAGGCAGCTGAGGAAGTGAGGAAGAGAAAAGAGAGGAAGTGATTCGTTGCTGTTGTTGCTATTTTCGGGATTCTGATTGACTAACGTGGGCTTGAGCTTCTCGTTACACTGCCACCTACAGGTTTGGCATGCTCTTGACGGCATTGAGGGCATATATACACGGGTACGTGTAAACAAACACTTTTCTGAAAACTGACAGCTGTGCACAATGTTATTTTTGAAAACGGGGAGTTTTATTATTATTTATTTATGAAAATAGCCGGCCACGTGTAAACATAGCAATAGAAGGAAAACACAGGTGAAACTAAATTCATTAACGACGGTTCAGTTCCTTTAATTGTCCCAGTAAGCCATGACAGTGAGCCAGCATGCACAATACCAGCACCCTGAAACTAGCTCTCCTAATTTGGAATTTGACCATACTGATATGGGACATAAAGGTGTTGTCGGGTTGTCTGTTTCAGCAGCTTTCACAGATATACAAATATACACCCAGTATGTGAATAAATTCAGTAGTGGTCGGAATGTAGCACGATGTAAGAGAGGGGAATTGTGGCCACATCCTCTACATGTCAGGTACTGGCAGGTGGAAGCCCTGCGGTTCTGTTTTTTTAATATCACTGAACCATTTCTTACACTTGGCCACAGTTCTCCTCGGTCAGAGCAACACGTTAACAGAATGTGTTATTTCCTCCCAGGATAATTTCATCATCATATCCTGTGGGCGTTTTATTAACATGCTGCATATTTGCTTGTGGCCATTCTGAATGTCCTGTTCAAGGTCCTTTTTTCCTCTTGGGAACAGTTTTTTTCAGCTGTTCTCGCCCATCTCAAATGATTGAAGTACTATGAAGTACACACTTGTGGGACATTTTGTGTATTGTACTTAAAAGTACATTTTTCACATACAGTATATAACCAGCTCACAATGGGTCATTATGAGAGGTCTGTAGTGGTTTGCGTTTGGCAAATACATATAGATTTCCATTATTTTTTTTTTTTACAGCTATGACACACGAGACTAAACCTCTGCATTCTGATCTGACGCATCACACTCCTCTGTTATGGTTATGGTGGTGGCCATTTCAGTAGATTTACTCACTAACGTTGTTGTGGAAACACAATAAGCATGGAAACTAAATGCACACTTCCTGCATTACTGCATTACTTCAAATACTAAGTTACTCCTCTAGTAAACTAGTATTCACATGAAATAAAACAATAAAATATTGAGACCATTCAGCAAGGCACTCTGGGTAATATTCAACACACAAACTGGTTGCTATGGACTCGTCACTAGGCTTTCTCCACTTCGCCGTTTAAACAGAGTGGAATAAACGTATACAATTCGAAATCTACACAAAACCCGCAATCAATTAGTAAGCTGACATCAAATGTGGCATTTAGGAAACCTTTATTGCAGCTTTGGCATGGTAAGATGTCCAGACATAGTACAACAGTCATTTTCGTTTTTTCCGTCCTGCTGCTCCCATCGTCAGCCAGGTAATATTTTTTTTTTACTAAAGCAGTATATGAAATCTGATGTATTACCTACCACCATTTAGTTTAGTGTTATTTAAGATATTTATAAAATATCTGATCATGCCAGAATTATTCCACAAATTTTTTAAACAATGCAATTATCCGTTTCAGCCACCAGGGGGGCAGCTCCACCTGCCCCATATGTCTATGCCCTGCCCCACAGCAAACTCATGGGTCAGACTCATCTGGTAGCGAAGGAGGGCAGAGACTGAGAGAGCTACATGGAGCTACATAGAAAAATATGCACCAAACAAGCCACTTTGAAATTTTGCTGTTTCATGAATACAAAGTTGGGTGACCCCCCCCTCTGGACTGAAAAATGTTGGATGACCCTCCCCTCAGCAAAGAATAAAAAGACATGACCCTCCCCCATTTTCCTCCAGTGGTCCATTCTATAAATACCAAACGGTCCCTTAGGGTACATCATAGTAGTAGAAATTCTGACTTCCAAGAAAGAGTATCATAATATTCTTGTAGGGTACAGATCCAGCTACAGGTAACGTGAGGAAGTGATTTTGTTGGTCATGAGTAAAACCAGGTACATCACCTCCAAGTCGGGTCAAAAATATATTTAAAATTAGCTGCTTCTGCCTGTGTACCTGCACCATGTGCAACTTGATTTGGAGAGGTGAAAACACACAATGTGGTAATTAGGCTCAAATCTGATAATCAGTAACTTTCCGCATGTTGTTGGGTGAATACTCGATTCTGATTGGCTGCAGGGTGTCCATAAAAAAGTGATGTAGGACATCTACGGTACTAAAGGAGTTTCGGTGAAACTGACTGTTTACTGTTCTAAATGAATGCGCTACATTAAAACAAAAAGGAAATGTGGATCTGTTATTTCCAACTCATCCTCTGAACACCACTGGATGGCTCTAACACACAAAAAGTCATTATATTGTTTTGGGGGCAATAACATGGCTGGATAGCTAGCTTGTCTTGTTGTTCAACATACTGTCAAATTATTTTTACTGATTGCCAACTGTACACAATGTTATTGACTTTGGATCTTGCTAGCATAGCGTTAGCTTTCTGGCTCGTAACTGAGCGGACTATAAATATCTCCCATTGCTAAGGGAGGCAAGTCATATCTAAGGTCCATCCTATTTCCTGGAGGAGTGAACACCATTTGCATTGCATAAGAACCTTATAGGATGGGAATGATTGTTCCAGGTATTAGTCAAACCGTCAGGCGTAACCAGGGAAACAGAGTTATTGTTTGTAAAAACTTTAGATTTCGATTAACTACTAATCGAAACTAATTCAAATATAAACTCTTTTAAAAATATGTTATTTGGCAAGTGACCATGGTATAAGCAGGTTAATGCCCTTCGAGGTGTCCATTGTCAGGTATTAATGGATTTCGCTGCGCGTCGGACGGTTCACGCCTCACCGTCGTCCATTGATACCTGACAATGGACACCTCGTCGGGCATTAACCCTTACTTGGAATCTACCAGTCTACCAAGAAAGGTACAACCTTTCAGAAGGATCAACATTTCTTAGTAGCAGATTATAGTGTGTCTCAAATCATGCTAGGTGTGCAAATTCAACGGATGGAAGTATCACTACTGTGTCTCTTAAAACTATTATGGATACCAGCTTTAAAAAATGAGCAGCAAAGGATCTATTTAGAAAATAGCAACAGTTCCTACTGCATTTGCATTTGAACTTGACTGCTGGAGCTCAACCTCCCTTCTATTTTAAGAGCGTTTGAACAGGCAACCCAACAATGATCCAGCAATAATGCCATCATAGATAGAACCATTTGGCAGCTGACCCAGACATACTGCACACACACTGTTCCCAACTCTCAAGTAACCGCATCCACCACCATCACATGTTCTCCTGCAAACAATGTACAAGCCCCACACAAACATATTTCTCAGTTTCAAATAGGCAAGGGTAGCATCTTCACACAGTGCGCCAGTGGTGCTCTTTTTAATGTCATATCCTGGCTTGGGTAATAATGTCTCAGTCAGCACACATACATTCACACTCCCTCGCACACTGTAGGTCAGGGTGGATAGGTGCAAGACCGGGTGAGGGTTGAGGTTTAGTGTGAGGATCCAAGCCCTATTACGTCATTAATTACAGTATACAACTAAAAAGATGAGAACTATTATGTCTCCATGTAGGTTTAACCAGTGGTTTGGCCTCTTAGGCAAAAGAGGTTGGGACTAAACAAAAATATTAAATACATACAAAAGAATGGCTATACTTAGGTAAGCAAAGTTCTTTTAAAGTTGCCTGAGTAGCAAATATCTTTTATAATCAAGAGCTGTGTTTAGGTAACAAAGCCAATAAAAAAACAAACAGAGGATTGTCTCTCAATACTTTCCCTCCACGCAGAAAGACAGGATTTCCCCGGTACAGGAACTCCCACTTGTTGTTTTTAGCAGATGAGGAATTTACGGATCACCACGCATTTCAAAATACACGGCAGTAAACAATGGGAGCACAGATCCATCATCAGCGTATGAATGACTAAGCCCGATATCAGTCATCCACACAACAGTTTGCTCTTTGAACCAGCATGGTGGTGTGGACAGAGTGAACATGCAGCTGACGGTAGCGTGCAGATGAGGAGACAAAAGCATCTATCACAGATGCCTTGTTAGTTAACGGCTTCATGAAACAGAACACAGAGTTTGACATAAAGCAAGAGTACCTGCCGGGTATTATCTCTGGACTGTGATGCTGCATAATTAGAAGCTGTAGAATAATAGACACAGTTGTTCACAGCTCTATTACTTCAAACATATGACATACTAATCATTTTTGATGCCACAACCGAAAACCTGCCTTGGGGTGGAACGATAAAAAGCAACAACACAATATTCTCTTCAATCTAAAAGGCTTATTGGAATCAAAATATAGCGATGAAACAAAGCTTTAGTGCTTCACTTATGAAAACCACTGTCTTCAGCACCACTCGCATCAGCTATTAAGTTGCATTGATGAAGTGATCCAAACACACTACATTTACATTTATTGATTGATTGATTCACTGTAGAGAGAGAGCTGACAAACAATTTAACAATTAAAAAGGCATATCTCTAAGAGCACCGCCCACACAAAGCTCAAACAAAGCTCAGCTTAGAATGAATATTGCTATAGCAACAGTGAACAGAGAGAGTGGTTTAAATATTGAGTGTGTGACTAAATATACTTCCCCAGTTCTGCTGTTAGAGATGCTGTCTGAGCGGGAAATACAGCAGGGAGGCCAAGTGACAGACGATGCATCATGGCCCATCAGGACGTTTTTTGCACATTAAATGGTTGATTTATGAACTTCTTGAAACTGATCCATCATTCAAATGAATGGATCTTAATACTTTTTATACCATGGTCTGGTTGAATACTTGATTTTGATTGGCTGCAGGGTGTCCATAAAAAAGTGATGTAGGACACCTACTAAAGGAGTTGCGATGAAACTGACTGTTTACTGTTCTAAATGAATGCGCTACAAACAAAAAGGAAATGTGAATCTGTTATTTCCAACTCGTCCTCTGATCACCACAGGATGGCTCTAACACACAAGCTGCAAGAAGTAAGTTTGAGTGCCCCTCTGAACTGACTTTGTTTCACAGCAAATAACGTTATCTCACATCCCGTTCACTGTTCAGGTCGCTACTTCAGGCTGCGGCCGACAGTAACGTAACACATCGCTGATAGAATTGTTTGTAAAAGTTGTAATATTGTTTTGGGTACAATAACATGGCTGGATTGCCAACTGTACACAATGTTATTGTGGGATGGGAATGATTGTTCCAGGTATTAGTCAAACCGTCAGGCGTAACCAGGGAAACAGAGTTATTGTTTGTAAAAACTTTTTTTCGAAGTTCAAATTTCGATTGTAAAACTAATTAAAAAATAAACTAATGATTTAAAAATATGTTATTTGGCAAGTGACCATGGTATAAGCAGGTTAATGCCCTTCGAGGTGTCCATTGTCAGGTATTAATGGATTTTGCTGCGCGTCGGACGGTTCACGCCTCACCGTCGTCCATTGATACCTGACAATGGACACCTCGTCGGGCATTAACCCTTACTTGGAATCTACCAGTCTACCAAGAAAGGTACAACCTTTCAGAAGGATCAACATTTCTTAGTAGCAGATTATAGTGTGTCTCAAATCATGCTAGGTGTGCAAATTCAACGGATGGAAGTATCACTACTGTATCTCTTAAAACTATTATGGATACCAGCTTTAAAAAATGAGCAGCAAAGGATCTATTTAGAAAATAGCAACAGTTCCTACTGCATTGATAACTGACAATGGACACCTCGTCGGGCATTAACCCTTACATAATACCTTTTTTTTAGTTGTCTGCAATATTTCAATATTTTGTCACCTAGTGTTGGGTTTTAGTAAAATGAAAAACATTATGGTTCATAATGAGGTTACAGACAGTAAATCACAGCATATTCTGATCTAAACGTACTGCATCCAACATAGTTAAGATCTTACTAGATTATTGAAAGACTAAAATCTAACACGTTCTACAGCCCAGCATGTTCATTTGCATACCGTGCGGGAGGGATTGGTCCCAGAGGCTCAAGCACAGAACTCATCTGCATTACAGAGCTCGGCACAGACAGACGACTGACTTCAAGGTGTGGATCAGACAGGACTCCTACCAGTCACCCCAAATAGGTCATGTTCTTACATATAGAGTAAAACAAAAAATAACAGAGAAACAAGCATGCTGCTTGCACTACTTTGTTACAGTCTTTTCTTTAAATAAGCTCTAAAGCTCTAAATCCAACCGGCTCAAGCTGTCCGATCGTTCAGCTTCACAATGGAACAGAGTTCCGGGCCTTGCTTGTTTTCACAGTTTTGCTGATCCTGGAAAATACCCATCTGGCAGTGGCCCTTCAGCTCTGCTTGGTTTGAAAAGGCCATGAGGAACACCACGCTCAGCAGCCACTGCACATGCACACGCTAGAATGCACATACAGTACACAGAAGCATGTGTGTGGAGTATGGACGCCCACATACTGCAGAAATACAGACACATCATCACAGCAACATCACACACCTAATCTACAAAATACTACAAACTCAATCACCTCCACATTTAAAAGCACCCAAGAACTATATTATACAATCAAACCCATCCAACCCCACCCATCCACTCTCTCTGGCACTAACACACACACACACACACACACACACACACACACGTACATGCTTCACAGAGCCCGCCATACCCATGCTGAAACACACAGTCCCTCAACACCTCGCCGTAGCAGCCCTCAAGGCATTGGCAGCCCTCGTTGGCTACCGTCACACACTCAAACACCACCATGTCCTCTTGGGCAGCCCCCAGTAATGAGCTGTTCATCCAGCGGATCATCCCGAGGACAGTGCACTGCACTTTCCTTTCTCTCTCAGTGGTAAAGACGAAAGGTAGCTGAACAGATAAAGAGAGAGAGAAAAGATGGAAGAGGCAGGCAGGGAGATTTTCTTTAGCAGGCTTAGGGCCACTAATCTTCCCCGGCCAGCTCTGATCTCCTAATAACCAGCTTACATCGCCCTTAACACCACCTGCCAAAGAAGAGGCATTGGTGGTCTGAGGTGCAGCTAACCCCCCCTTGGACTCTCCTTCTAAATAGTACATGTTGATCTTGCCAAGCAGTGAAACTAATCATTATGCAGGCTCCATGTAATTCTGTCTGAATGCAGCCAGGTAGGCAGGCTGTTGTTCCCAGCACTAACCTGGTTGTAGCCATGTAGAGAGCCCCTCTGCAGCGATCAGCCCTTTTCAAATGGCTTCATTCACACAGCGGCAGCCATGGATGAGACATAGGAGGAAGGAGAGGAGGAGGGGGGGAAAGGAGAGAAGACAGCGGGATGAGGGATAAAGGGGAGGAGGGTGGACGAGTTCTGGAGCATGCCAGGAGGATGGGAGGAAAAGGAGGAGGAAGCGGACGCAGCCGGGGGAGATAAAAACAACGTATTTTCCCGGCTGACTGAGAGAACAGTGGTTTCTCTCTGGAGAGCAGGCTTTTTCTCTTCCTATCGTTCACTCTCTTCCTTTGTCTAAGTAAGGCTGATAAGCTCTCGCTCTTTCTAGCAACCTGCAATTTTCCATTTTCTTCCTCCGCTCTCCCAGCCGTTGGATCATCAGCCTGATTACTGCATCTGCTGGTATCCAAGCAAGGCTCTTCTCTCGCGATTTCTGCTCCTCGTTCACAGAATTCCACGGCTGCAGACTGACAATAGATGGGAAAAGATTGAGGGATAATGTGCAAGTGGATAGAGACAGAGAGAGAGAGAGAGAGAGGGGGTGGGGGGGTTAGACAGAGACAGAGCAAATGAGGAAAGAGATGGCTTTCACTTTGCATTCCACCTCTACTTGGTGCTGGTGCACTGAGCCTGCTGCTTCCTCAATTATTCATGTGTTTCATGAATGGAGGGGCTGACATCACCAGCATTCAGGTCACTTTACATTCGAAGCTCCGTCTAAATCACGCAGTAAGCCAGACCAGGGTTTGAGCTAAACATGTCATGGTTGGACACAGACACAGACATAAATCAACTTGCTTTCCTTTGAAAACTAGAAATGAACTAACAGTCCATACTTAGCAAAAGTAAATAATGACACTTTTCTTAGGTTTTCAAAATAAATAAATGCAAGTCTGACATAGTTAAGATATATATTAGGCATGGGTCAAAACAACATTTTGAATGTGGCAGCACAATAACCAACAAATAATTACAATGAAAGCCCCATTACAAAACCAATATTAACTTACATATTCTGTGATTTCACTATCTCCCGATGTCACTGCTTTTCTATTGTGTGGCATGGTCCAATAAATAATGATAAATGAAAGAAAATATGAAATATTATCAATTTTGCATCATTACCATCTATTTTAAACTGTGGGTCCTCCAGACCCCCAGGCAATGAAACTGCATTTTAACGCATCACCAAGTGCAATTTTGGTCAATAGTTATTCCTGTCGTATTGTAAAGTGCTTACAGTACTTCAGTTGATTTTACTGATATGTATTTTGTATTTGAAACAACTGCAGCATTAAGTAAATATGATCCTAAATACACATGGGAATGGTTATTTAAAAATCTGATGAACATATTCTTTTATGTTAAGTTCATAATGGTTACATATTACACTGATTATGTTTCACGGAGTGAATCATCCAAACCTGATATTTTATTCTACAGCAGTTCTAGTAAGTACAACTGCAGATTTGAAAATTTGATCGGCCTTTTTAACAGAAGACATTTTGACATGTCATAGTAGGAAAAGCAAAGGTGTAAATAATAAAATGCATAATGGCTAAATTCCATTTAGCTGCTTCAGTTTCAGGGTTCTGGTATTGTGCCTGCTGGCTCACTTCCACATTAATCAGATTTCCATACAAATCTAGGGCAAATGTTAACAAAATTTCCAGAAAATTAGCAAAAGAAAATGCAAGTTATTGTGCGTTTCCATCCACTGCCATGCAATGTCATGCCATTTATGTTTGTTACATGTAGTCATTTGAGGGAGGTTACAGTCTTGTCATGCTCCAAACATATCTGATATTTTCATCCGCTGCTATTTTTCATTTGAGTGACACATACAGTAAGTCACATGCTTCATGTACAGTACATCATGATTTATATATCTGAACGTCTTTTTCCATGGCACTTGCATTGTTTTTTATTGATACATAAACATTTCCACTTCTGCAAAGTGTAAAAGCACTATTCTTGGACTTTTATTTTCTTCTTCTTTGCTTTACCTTCTATAACAAGGCAAACTGTCTGCTGTGAAAAATGTCAATTATATAGATTAACATCATTTGGAAAATGATATCACACAATTAGTCTGTGGTTGTATTGTTAAATCCTCTTTTATACATAGTGTGTTAATATATACACTACCGGTCAAAAGTTTGGGGTCACTTCCATTCCACTCCATTATAGACAGAATACCAGCTGAGATCAGTTGCATTGTTTTTTTTAACCAGGGCAGCAGTTTTCAGATTACATTATGTGCTTACATAATTGCAAAAGGGTTCTCCAATGTTTTCTCAGTTAGCCTTTTAAAATGATATCAGATTAGTAAACAGAATGTGCCTTTAGAACATTGGATGAATGGTTGCTGATAATGGTCAATGTAGATATTGCATTAAATATCAGCCACTTCTTTCTACAACAGTCGACAACCCTTTTGCAATTATGTAAACACATAATGTAATCTGAAAACTGCTGCCCTGATTAAAAAAACAATGCAACTGATCTCAGCTGGTATTCTGTCTATAATGGAGTGGAATGGAAATTTGTAAGTGACCCCAAACTTTTGACCGGTAGTGTGTGTATATATATATGTGTGTGTGTGTGTGTGTGTGTGTGTGTGTGTGTGTGTGTGTGTTTTAAAGTAAAAGAAAAAATGATTTCACTATCTTGGTTGATGTATTAATCTAAAGCCTATAAGTAAGGTAGGTAACAGTATGACACCGATACCCTGAAAGGCTTTATCCATAGGACTGAAACTGGGTGTCAAACACTCGGGTACAGTGTTGTAGTCGAGTCACCAACTGTTGAGTCTGAGTCAAGTCTTGAGTCCCCACTTTTGGAGTCCCAAGCCTGATTCACCAAAGAAGAGTCAGAGACAAGTCTGAGTGAAGTCTCCAATACCTGAGTTTGAGTCTGAGTTGAGTCACAAGTCCAGAGTGTAGTGACTCGAGTCGGACTCGAGTACTCCATCACTGCCTATTACGCATAAAATTTGTCAAAAACTTCATCCAACTTCCGAGTCCTTTTTCAAGAATACTCAAGTCTGATTTCATAAATCCTCGAATCTGAGTTCAAGTCATCAGTGCGTGAGTCCAAGTCGAGTCACGAGTTCAGAGAATAGCGACTTGAGTCGGACTCGAGTCCAGGACCATCACTGCAGGGTTACAAGTGTTATGGTGGATTAAACACTTGCTGCAGCATTTACAATTGACAGATTACAGCTACAGTACTTAGTTAAAATCAAACTATCACACACACTGTTCTACTTAAAGGTGCAGTAAGTGATTCTGCACAAAGATTGTTGATATTTGAACTCAACTGCCAAACAAATACAACCCCCCCCTTCAGAAGCTCTGCCCCCCAGATTCACTGACAGATAACTACTGGCCGGCAAATTCAAATGCTGCCTTCCCCTCCCTCCCGCCCCTACCATCAACTGTTGCTGCCTGTTGCCGATTGGCTGGATCAATGTTTGTGTGGCTCTTGCGCTCCTTTGTTTGATTTCCATTTCCACAGCCAGGGCTGTGTATTAATGCCGGATTTATTTTAACGCACACAGAAAACAGAGAACTAGGTGACCGTGAGGAGATATACACGATTTTGACAAAACGTGTATTGGATTAACATCACTCACTATACCTTTAAAAACTAAGAAGGTAATTTTAAGGTGATCCATTTCACACATACATAAAGATGACCACAGTCAGTAAACGCCTCTCTATACCTCAATAAAGAAGCAAACGGAGCCCTGGGCTGTGCTGCTGGAAAGACTTGACCCCGGGGCTGCAGCAATGCTGGCTGCCTCTGTGGGAGCGCTGAACGGAGTCGTGCTGTGGAACAAAGGGAGCTGGTCCACTGAGCCGGACCACTGTGTGCCCAGATAAGCCTGCCCAGCCTCACATCAACAACTGACCTACTTAGGGGACCTCTGTTCTTTGCTGTTGCACCCAGGGGACACGCATGCATATGGTCAAATTGACCAAACACTCAGAGATATAGTATGTAATGAACAGCCATGGGCACTTCACTGTTGATTCATTCATCATATTTACTGATGACTCACAGACTCGACACGCTTGATTAGTTTCAATTTCATTTTTATTAATTCTGGTGTAGCCGAACACCCCCCATCCCTCCCAAATGTTAAAGACTCCAACAAATTTCTCCATCTTTTTGAGAAGAAGGCGTGCTGTTTACCGAGTTGTCATGGCAACATCAATGTGGCGACGCCTGGCTGGGTCGGAAATGTCTGTCAGCCTGACTGTGTCTCGGTCGTGCAGTTACCATGGCAGCCTGTCAAGCCATTCATGTGCACCGCCACTTGAAGTGTTCCCAACTGGGAGAAAGAGAAAGCTGTAGGAGGGTGTGTGTTTGTGTGTGTAAGAGGTTGATGCTGCTGCATAAAGCATGAATACACACGATTAGTTATCTACAAAGCCCTGGAGTTTAAGTGAACTTTGTTGTGAACATGTTTGGAGTGAAAGGAGCGACCAGTGGGTCCCTGACAGCTGATATCTCCATTTTACTCATAGCAAGAAAATAGTTTGAAAGATCAGGACACGGTACTTTCTGTTGATAGTTGTGTGTCAGTATAGTAAAAAAAAAACAAGCAAATACAGAGTGAAACCACTTTGTGGTTGAGTTTTCTAGCTTATGAACTGATGCTACTAAGTTGAAACAAGTGGTACCCTAGTTCAAGTTCAGGTCACCTACAGGTCGAGGCCCATCATGAACAATTTGGCAACCCTTCATTCTAACCTGTCTTAAACCAGGCAATAGGTCAATTATTTGCCTGCAGAGATGAGGGAGGTTCAGCAGCTGCATAATAACACAAGGCTTGGGCCTGTGTGTCTCTGTCTCCCAGGGTCCCCAGAATTAGATAACACCCCCCCCACTGCAGTATGGTCAGGCTGACATTGTTGTCAGTTTGTGCTGAGGTGTTTGGGTTCCTGGATCGAGACTTATTAAATGCTTCTACGCAAGTCATTAAAGTCTCCTGAAACTGCTTCAAGAATTCTCCAAAATTCAATGACACACTGTATGTCATTACCTTTCCTAAAACTATTTAAATCCAATCTCATGAGCACAACTTTAGAATCGAGTCCCAGGCTTAATTAAACTGCCTAATTAACCTTAATGTGTGGCAACCTAACAGACAGGCCTGTAACAAATTTTGGGTTCTCATTGAAGCTACAACCTGCTGTACCTCTGGGTCCAACAACCTGTTTTAAAAGCAGCTATAGCCTAATTAAACACACTGATTTAAATTCAAGAGCACTACTCAGCCCGGTGAGGTAATTCAAGGACTCGGTGGAGATGTCAGAGAGGGGCAGGAGGGGACAGGAAACTGGCAACCGGATTAAGCCCCTGTGGGACAAGTTGTCCCAGTGGGAGGGACACAGCCACTGCCATCTGCAGGGTATATATACAGGCGGAAGCAGGCAGACTGGGTGACAAAGAGCAGTGGGCAGAGAGAGGGCAAGGGGTGGAGAGAAAAAGACTGTGTGCATGTGATCTTAGTGTGAGGGTAGAGAAACAAGGTGAAATACAGAGGTTCATGCCTGAATATCATTGTTTTTTATTTTTATTTTTATCCGAGGTCGGAAGAGATGGGTTTTTAGCCTTCATCGGAAGAGGCGTAGGCTTTCGGCTGTCCTGATTCCACTATTTAGGAGCCACGACAGCAAACAGTCGGGATTTCGTTTAGTGATTAGTTGTCCCTCGCTGTGAGGGGGCAACAAGCAGGTTGGCTGATGCAGAGCGGAGCGGGCGGGTTGGGGTATAGGGTTTGACCATGTCCTGGATGTAAGCTGGGGCTGATCCGTTCGTGGCCCTACTAGTGTCTTGAGGAGCGGTGTAGTGTGAGAGAACTTGGGGAGGTTGAAGACAAGTCAAGCTGCTGCGTTCTGAATGAGCTGCAGGAGCCGGATGGCACATGAAGGCAGGCCAATCAGGAGGGAGTTGCAGTAGTCTAGACGTGAGATGACTAGAGCCTGAACCAGAACCTTCTGTTATGCATGTATCTACACAATCGGGTAGTTGCAGCAATGTTGGCAGTGAGGGAGAGTTGGTCGTCAAGTGTCACACCCAGTTTTCTAGCAGTCTGAGTGGGGACTACCACAGAGCTGTCAATTGTTATAGTCAGGTCCTGGGTAGGAGAGCCCTTCCCTGGAAGGAAAAGGACCTCAGTCTTGTCAAGGTTGAGTTTCAGATGGTGTGTGGACATCCAAGAAGAAATGTCAGTCAGTCAGACAGAGATCTTCAAGTTTCTGATACCAGTATGGGCTACATTTGTGCACCTATTATCCTGTTGTTTCTCTAATGAACACAGTGCTGACACTGTGCAGGAATTCAACCTTTTATATGATTTAGTTTCCAACACTTAGTTTGACGTCTATTTACGGATATCTTTGAATTATGCTGGCCATTTTTCACTATTTTCTAACATAAAACAGACAAAAACAGAAACAAAAACGTGTTGATTAATAAATTGATCAAGACAATAATCTGCAGATTTGTCGATAATGAAAATAATAGTTTGTTGCAGCTCTACTTAAAAAAATGGTATAGTGTGCCTATATTTCTCACCAGCAGTTAATTGTCAATATGGGTATTATTTTTTAAATACAGTCAAATTATGAGGAATGATGAAAAAAATTTAATATAAACATGGAAACACACCAAATGTAATTTTTTGTTTTTTGACCGTTATGTCAATCACATGTAGCTGTTTGCAGTGTTAGCAGGTATATTGAAACACAGGGAGCCTACAGGTAGACAAGGTTATACGGACTCTTCAAGTGTTGTGGGCAGAGAGCAAATAAACACAAATAACTAATAATTATATGAAAACAATTAACAGTAAGTGATTCCTCTATGTACACAAAAACACATGAACGTTTACAAGACATTGAGAAGGGGAGCTAGTTCTGTATGTGCTTTTAAAAAGCTTAATGGAAAATGTATTTTTTGGACAGGCTTCATTTGAGAAACACGCGAATGGAAGGCCATCAATCAGGTAGAGTTTCACATGACTGTTTGTCCCTGAACGCAGCTTCCAGTCCATTAATGATGAGGCTGAGGGAAACGGGAACATAACCTCCCACATCGCAGCATGACTGATGTTTTAAAAGTCTGCCTGCCAAAATATTTTTCTTTATAAATACATAACATTTTATAAATACTGTCAGATTAATGCTAATACAACCAGCCTTCCTTGTTGATGCTCACACTTAATGTAACTTTAGACACAATTTCTTTATCATTTAAATGCTATGCAAGCATCTCTGTTTTCTTCAGTGACTTTATCAATCATTGCAAATCATTGCATCATCAATTAAATCCCCTCACAGCCTGAAGATAGAAAAAAAAAAGTTGGTTGTATTGGAAGCAGGCAGAAGAGTGTGGTGGGGAACAATATAGAGCATAATCAGCGATGACAAATGGCCTATGGGAAGGATGCAGTAATAAAAAAAGCAAAAAGGGGACGAGAGAGAGAAAGTTACTAAGCTGTGGCCAGGAGGGAAACAATTCTGCAGTTTCTCTTCACTGCAGAGCCTCTGCTGTTGACTTGGAAGTCCATTGTGGCCCAGTCAGATGCTGCAGTGCTTTATCTGTACGGCTGCAGTTGGTTCCAAGCCTTCCAGTCCATTCCTAACAAACCCTAAGCTGTGGACATGTCATGATTTTGTTTTCAAAGCAAGTAGAAATAGTTCTGCTGAAGAGAAAGGGCTTAGAATATCACTTCTGATGACCAGCTGATCGAACCAGCAGTTTAGAGCTGCAATGATTAGTCGATTAGTTGTCAACTTAAATTAATCGACAACTATTTTGATAATCGAAAAAAAAAAAGAAACAAATCTCTGATTCCAGCTTCTTAAATGTGAATAATGTCAAGTTCCTTCACTCCTCTATGACAGTAAACTAAATTATCTTTGAGTTGTGGACCAAAGAAGACATATGAGGACATCTTCATAGGCTTTGGAAAACAATGATAACATTGTTCACCGTTTCTGACATTTTAAAGACCATACAACTAATCGTTTAATCGAGAAAATAACCAACAGATTAATCAACAGTGAACCACATCAGCTTGCCATCATATTATATTGCAGCGAGCGCTGTCTGTGTGGACTTTTGAAAAGTGTAACAACACTTGTGACAGCTTTATCGGCATTGCCGTGACTCACTGGGACTTGAACAAGCTGCAGAGGCGACATAGTCTCGCTCCATCTGCACTGCAGCTCTGCGCACCTGTGTCAGAGCTGAGTCCCTCTCTCTGTCAAACATGCAGAGAGGACAGATAAGCTCATGCACTCTCAGGTACCAAAATTTGGCACAGATTAATTTAAGGTGAATGGGTACTTGGTAGTACCAATGTAATTCGGTCGGTACGCTAAAAAGTACAGAGTTCGGCATGCAACCCAACATGTGTGTATGTGAGGATCTGAAGCAGCCATGCATTTGTCGGTGGATTCTGCAAGTTTCCAAAAGTCTTTGCTGTTCTGTTTGTCTGTATGACAGCATGCACAAGCTAAGAGCTGCACTCTCAAAGGGATGTAAAAGCAGAAATCACAGATGGAAGACTTCTTACAGTTTTTAACTCTTTTGCACCACTGCTCTGTGACCATGACATGAAGACTGCAGTCTCCCACTCTGATTGGTAATGATCAATAAAATAAAGGAGCTGAACAATTGACAAGACAAGTTTGGGGTAAAGATACACACAGGCATTTATGTATGCAAATCTGCACTCACAATCTGTCCAACTGTTCTGCAGCAACAACAGGCTTGTCTGCGATGCCACGTGCGTAGAGTAAGCTCCAGCTCAAGCCTGCTGTTGGTGCCTTGCTGTTGCTACAGCTGCTGGCTGTGTGTGCACATCTGTGTCTGTACGTGTGTGTGTGTGTGTGTGTGTGTGTGCAGATTAAAGTCACACCAAATGTCGTATCAAGAGCAAACATCCCCACACTGGGGCCACTGCCAAATCCTGGGCAATCTCACACTCATGCATGACAGTACACACACACACACACACACACACACACACACACACACACACACACACACACACACATAAACAAAAACACACAAACACACAGTCTCTTCCTCTCTTCTTATTTTCTCTGCCATGTCTTCAGACAAGTACTGCTGCAAAAATATCCCCCACACACCCCAGCTCTCAATCACAGCATGCATTGTGACAAACATACACCCAACAGTGCAGCCTGGTTCCAATCTGAAAACTCTTTGACACCTGCTTCCCCTGATGTCAATTTACAGAACATCACATGGGATTCTTTGTATTACTAAGACCAATATTTATTTTACAATCCCATTGTTTTCATTGGATCATAATCATAATCGCAACTAAACTATCTTTGGTTTCTTTCAATGCAGTTTTAGTACATGTAAAGATAAATGTGGAACCATATGCCTCAAAAGCACAATAAATATAACAGCAAAGAAAAAAATAAACTCGCAATAAAACCTTACTGCTGATGCAAATCCTAACATTGACCACTTCAGTCAGCGTGCCATGGCATTAGACAGGATTCATTTGTGGTTTCTTGTAAGCAGGCTAAGCATTTTTACGTGCATGATACAATACTCAGAACTTAATCATCATCATCTGAAGCCATCTCATTTGTCAGCAAGTAAGAACAAATACCTTTCCGCTAATAAAAACGCACGAGAGACTAAAAGAATCATTGTCCAGTTCTATCAAGTAACCTGAAGAAGGCTAAACCAGTTAGCAAAGATAAATCACTGCATCCAGTGAAGATAAATATGCTGCTACATCCAGTGGCAGCTACTGGTTTATAACACAGGACAACAAATGCACTGATTGAGTTATTGACTGATGGAATGACCTCTAGTCCATATCATTTCGCCGACATAGCAGATTGTCCCTGGGAGAACAGAATGCACCTCTAATAGACACTGATAACAAAGTAAGATTTCAGCTGGATCCTCTCATCAATGGCTCTACAAGGGGAACTGATACCTTATCATTATCACTTGTTCCTTGATTGATTTTTTTCCCCTTTCATGGTGGATTGAAACATAGCTGAATAGAAGCTTTTGGACCAGTTTTCTTGTTCAAGGTTCCAGCTGACGCAGCCTGATTTAGAGCACCTGGGCCCTATGCGCCACAGGAAATAATAGGCCCAGCTTCCTGGACTTGTCGCTCTCCACTCTGCTGACACCAGAAGCCCTGTTGCTGTTTTGTGTTGTTCATTTTTGCATCACAATGCCCTACACACATTTTAGGGCGCTTTCACACCTATAGTTCGGTGGACTCGGAGCGATTCGGGGGGAAAGTTACAACACTGTTGCACTTTTCATTTGGTTCGGTTTGCTTTCACACTGCACTTTGTCAAACACACCAAACACTGTAAACACACGTCACACAATCGAAACGGTTGTTGGACAGAACATCAGAAATTCGCCGACACTTCTGATCTCAGAAAAAATGGAACAACACCAAATTTGGGTTTTCTGGTTCCGCTTTAGTGTTTCTAATATTTTAGAAGAAGGCAAACAATGAGAGCAGCTGACAGACAGCGAGTGAAGGAGAGGGTGTGCCCTGATGAGAGAGAGATGATGATGTGTTGTCACAGACGACCAGCGACATGTGGTCAGAACAGCTTATGGATCTGACGCTATGTTTAGACAGAAACGATCTGAAGGGAAAACACAAAAGTGGCGTTGCGTTCTCACTTTTTATTCCGCGTTTAGACGAGCGTTATGGGGGGGGAAATCTGCGTGCATATGGTGACGCAAAAGTGTGTGAAATGCGATGTAGTATGCACAGCAGGCGGCTAGGTGGTAGTGTGAAGCACTGCCACACAACACCACCAAGTCCGCGCACCTTCCTACTACTTGTCTCCCTCTCCTCCTCCTCTCTCCCTCTCCTCTCCCTAGTAGCGTGAAGCGAACAACAAAAGCTGACAATTTTGTCTGGACAAAATTGTTACACTGTTCACACATTGTTTGTAAACTCTGCACACGCACGCATGCACGCACGCACGCACGCACGCACACACACACACACACACACACACACACACACACACACACACACACACAACCATACACACACACAGTGCGTTTTTACCCTTTAGATAAAAAGATTTCCACTCTGAGGGTGGTTTCACTTTTTTGTGTTTTTAAGCCCCAAAAATGCCATCTAAACGAAAGGCACATCTGATAAAATATTTTGTCGTTTTCACCTGCAAGCGTATTCGTGTAAACAGGGCCTCAAAGTTATCATCCCTTAAATCATATATAAGTCTGTAAATTGTGTGGTTGAAATTGCAGACTAGTTTTTGGTTCACTTCCTGTATTTGGGTCGGATGGCGTTCTCACCTAAAATGAATCAAACTCTAATTCACTTGGAAGCGAATCGAGACCCCCGTTTTCAAGCGGACCAGAGTTTGTTTGATCCGCACCAGAGTTTTGATGAGCTTTCACACCGCGCTAAACGAACCGGACTATCTGACCAAACGCTCCAGGATTTTCAAACCCCATACTTGTGTTTTTTACATTTTTAGGTAAAAGAAATACCTTAAAGTATTGGCATTTTGTGTCTCTTCCCAGTTTTTGTCCAGAGCCAGGTTTATGACAAACATTTTCTAATTTCAGAATGGAGATGCATCCTACTGGACACAGTACAAATAAAGTTTAGTGTAAATTTAATCCAGAAAACTATCTTATGTTACGCACTCATTCTCTCACCCCCCCCCTCTTCTCCTGTTTCCAGGAGATCAGCTGATTGGCCAGATTTAGCCACAATCTCTATCAGCCAATCACATCTTTGCTGTCAAAATCTGTTCTCCTCTCTGTTGCCGTCAGCTGTCATTTCAGTGCGAACGGTCGCAGCCCTCCACTTCCCCGTTCACCTTCAGTTCATAATTTCCAGCGCTCAGGCGTGAGCTCACCAGAAGCCCCATCCTCTTCTCACCCATCCAGATCTCAGCATCCTCTTCATTCAACACCACCAGTGTCTAGACTCCATCAGGAGGGCATCCTACACTACTCACGGCTTCTCCACCCCCTTTAAAATATGATGACATCACAATGGGGTGTAATCAGCAAAGACTTTACTAAGTGATCATCTTTAATGTGCGTGTGTAAATTTATAATGGCTCAATTAAGTCTCTCTTGATTGAACTACATGCGTACAGTAGCCAGCCAGGCCATGCTAACAGATAGCTGCTCCGTGCTAAAGTAACACACATGCACACGCACACACGCACACACACACACACACACACACACACACAAATTTGATGAAGCCCTGAGAAGACAGTCCACAGCCGAAAGAAAAAAGACTGGAGGATCAAGTGATAGATTTGAGAGGTATAAAAAAAACTAAGTAGAGAGCAGAGAGAAGAGAGCGATGTAAATGAGAGAAGGACACAGACAAATATAGAGAGAATGAAAGAGAGACAGATACGTTAGGGAAAAGAAGAAGTCCTGTAGGGAAAAGAAGAGGTCCACATGAAAGTGAGAAGGAAGGAAGCGGGACGCACGTTGCCGAAACTGCTCCCCCTCTGTTTTTTTTTCCTCCTGCAGTGCTCTGTAATTCGTCTCTAAAAATATCAGGCAAAAGAAGGAGGAGGAGCATAAACAAACACAAGGGGAGGAAAGGATAAAAGGAGGTACGATGGAAAAGTGCACACACTGTGGCGGAAAAGGTTAAAAAAAAAAGTGAGAGCAGAGCCACCTGGATGTGAATCGGTTTGTCCATGTGAGATAACGAGGGAACAGGAAAACAAGCGAGGAAGACAGCGAGAGTGAATAAGTGGGGAGAGACAGAGGGAGCATGTGACTCCTCTTTTCCAGGCAGCCACGTGAATGTTTCTCCTCAGCTGCTCCCCTCACACTGATCCTGCCAGAGGGGAGCAGAGCAGGGTCGCCACAGTCACAGTGGAAAAAAAAAAAAAAACACACCAGCCCACACTGGCTTTACACACTCTGGTCAGAGCTTAGTGCCGTCCTGATCTAGCTCTTATTACATTCTGGTGCATTTCCTGGAGATTTCCATAACCATATAGAAATGCACGGGTGAAGATGGACAGATAAACATGATTATATTTTATTTGTGCTCTCTTTAAAAAGCACATATATTTGACAGTGCTCCAGCCTTGTCAAGAGAGAACGTAGTCTTAGAGTGACATATGTCAATACAGTCACATACTACCAGAAAATAGTCACAGACACCTAGCACCTGGCTGGGTTGTGCTTTGCATACGCGACAGCCTTAAAGCTGTACAGAAAGACAGGTTACATTTCGAATACATAATCACAAACAAAGAGAAAATCTCTTCTCTCTGTTCAGCCTTACCAGGCGAGCTTGAAGCCTTTCATTAGTACAGCGAGGAGTGTCTGACGTCCACAGCGTGTTGTGGGCACTGGGCTGCCCGTTCACACAGCCGCATGCTGACTGACAGCCTGCCAAAGCCTCACCTCCCATACACAGAGCAGGAGAGATGCACGGAGGGAAGAAGGGAGGAATGGATGCAGAGACAGATGGAGGGTTGGGGGAACCAAAGTCTGGAAGGATGATCCTCAGCTTTGCCCCTTACTGCTACATTCCTTCGCTTGTATCGAGGTGCCGCAGTGCTGAGCGCTTGTGCCAGAAATTCACACCTCCCTGAGGTTCTTCAGTTTTCCCAAAAGAGGAGGCATATTCACAATGCAAACTGCAGCACGCAGCAGAAGCAGAAAGGCTAGCATTTGCAAATGAATGCCAACATGGCCGGTCGATGTTCCTTTCTAACTCTAACTGTGTATTTTCTAACAAGCTCTTCCACGGCCCCCTCACAGCATTTGTTTGCTCGTTCAAACTCTCTCTGTCTATCCCCCAGTCTCCGCTGCGGATGAAAGCTGCACTTGCTGTGCTCGCAGTGAGCAAGCGCAGATCTCTACCCTCCCCCTCCCTCTCTCCCTCCTGTTCTCTCTGTACTCTTCCCTAGATGGCTCTCTTTCTCCATGATAAGCCTAGCTGACCCAGTGTGGAGGACTAGAGCAGGATAGTAGCCTCTTGCCATAACAACCCTCTATGCTATATATGAGAAGGGTATTAAGTAAGGGGAGGGGGGCTGCTGCAGTTCTTTCCTCTCATATTGGACTCCAGCCTTGATTAGCGTCAGCAGCTAACCCTGTTAATCTCTTAATGCATTGAGTGTACTGTGTTTATAGTGGTGTGCTGTGTACATGTTCTGCATACATGATGAATCAGATAGACATCATGGTGACTCAGCTTGCTTACTTGGTTACTGAATGTTTTATAACTGCAATAACCTGAGTTTAAATCTAACTGGGGCCTTTTGCCAATCGTCCTCATTCCTCTAATTGACTGGCACAGCAGCTCTGTCAAGCTCTGAATTAACAGCGATACTCTGTATCTCAAGAGTTAGAAAGGTTGTGCCTTTTTTCTGCCTTTCCAAAACACAAAACACAAGAGCAAAAGTGTAGGGAAGGGATTAATCTGTGTTCTTACCTGTTCTAATGTAAGCTGCAAACGTTTGCATGCCCAGTGAACTAGTTTACCGACAGTAGTACCCATGCATTATTTCCAAGCTAACTACATTATTTAGCAGGGTTACAGGTTATGTTAGAAAAATACCTGATCCACCCTGTAGGAGCCAAGAAAATACTACACTATATCAGAAATTAAGAAAAGCAAATCTGACAGCTTTTCAGCTTTATATATATATATATATATATATATATATATATCTGGTGGGGGAGAGATAAATGTTCGGAAATAAGAGGTTGCTATGGCCCGCTGTACAGGTTAGTTTGTCCAGCGGGCAGCAGCGGTGGCCGGAGCGAGCAGCTGCAGCGGCCGGAGCAGGCAATCATCCTCAGGGGGGACATCCTCAGCGGTGAAACGCGAACGGGGGCTGGAGTATAACCTAGCTAGGTGGAAAGCTAATGCTAGCCGGCCACCTGTTCCATCAATCCTGCTTGCAAGTGTCCACTTATTAGACAAAAACTGGACTACATCCAACTTCAACGAAACTCCCAACGCGAGTTCAGAGACTGCTGTGATTTTGTTTTTGTAGAAACAACAGTGTACCGGACTATCCAGCCTGTTTCTCTCGCCGGGTAAGAGTGGAGATGGGCTGTGTTAACACGGACTTGTGCAGAAATGAGCTGCTCATTAACCGGTGATCACTGGACGTCAGTGAGTAATCAACATTATTTAGGAGTTACTAAACACTATATTGACTCTGGTAAGGATAGGGATTTTTAGTTTTTTAGTTAGGTACTTGGAGGAATTGTGCAATAATGACAGATTCACACATTTTTCTTTTGTTTACAGTAAGTAAATAATTACAAATCTTAAAATCAAGTTCATAAAGTAACTTTCTTTGCATTCATTTGATTCCCAATGAAGATACACGTGTAAAAATTGCTTTTGATTGTTAATATGTACTTAAAAACTGTTCTGAAATGCAAAGTAATAGAATTTTAATCATGTGATAAAATATGCGATTAATCGCGATTAACTATAGAACTTTACTATTTCATTTCTGCACTATGGGGCAGGCAAGAGCAGACAAGAGGATGCACTCTCTCTCTATTGTAAGCCAGCATCGTCTCTCCCCATGGGCTACTGCGGATGTGGTAAGACTGCAGGGAGAGAAAAGTGAGGAGAAGAAAAGAGGCGGGGGTATGAAAGTGATCTAATCCCTTCTCAGGTGAAGCAGTGAGTGCTGTAGCCTGAGCTTCAGTCAAGCAAGAGGACAGACAGTAAGTCATCTCACACAGAGTCCATCTGGTACCCACCTAAATCATGGCTTGCTAACAATGGGAAAACAAAAAACAAAATACCTGCAACCATGGTGCACCTTTACCGACAGTAGTACCCATGCATTATTTCCAAGCTGACTACATTATTTAGCGGGGTTACAGGTTGTGTTAGAAAAATACCTGATCCACCCTGTGGGAGCCAAGAAAATTCTATACTATATCAGAAATTACCTGATATATTACCTGAAATCATGATTTCTGGGAACATCCAGGAAAGTCGCAGAGTTTAGGCAGTAAGATGTCACCTGCACCTTGACTGCTGAGAATTCTACTCTGCAATGGACAAGCAGTTCTTCTTGACCCAGCTTCCCCTACTAATGTGGCTATTCCATCAAGGCACATGTATTGTTAATTTCCATCCATATTTCTTTATAAAAAAGATGGTATCAAAGCAGCCAGAGAGGTCATTGTGACATTTCATTACTTCTACATTCCAAACAATACTGGTACAGTACATGTACCTTTTGTGTTTTCACTGTACCTGTCAAAAATAATTATTGAAAATTAGATGTTTTACCTAAAAGGCATTACAGTAGACTGTACATCAAATAATGCAATTAGGAGGTTGATTCCCTCAGTTTTAACAAACAGAGGTTGGCTACCCATTGTATTCTGCTTAGTCAAACTAACCCACGCCATTAGGAAGAGGCCAATAATACCATGCCTGATTATTGAAAGATGGATTTTATGCAACAGGACAAACATATTGTTTCCGTTCAAGTGTTTTGTGGCACTCAAAGCCTGCCCTACTCAATTTTGTTTAATCTTTCTTGCTGTGTGTGATTGTTTTTTGACTTGTTAGTGCTCTGTCCAGCCAGCTGAGGAGAAGCAGCTACAGAGTGGTGCTGAATGGACAGCTCCTCTAGAGAAGAGTCAACCACTGAGTCAGAGATGTTTCCACCCACTGGTGCCCCCTGCTGACCAGACCACAGCTGAGTTTTGCTATAGTAAAATACTTATCCAAAAAAATAACAACACAAAAGCTTTCCTGCTGGCATAAGGCAAAAACAGGAATTTATTTACTCTCTTGTAAAAGTAAATGGATTCACACTTCGCTCACAGTTTTCATGAATACATGTTATGTTTAAAATGCTCTTTATAGGAAGGATTCTAAAAGAAATACATGACTCTGGGTTGCTCTGGCTCAGGAGGTAGAGCGGGTTGTCCTTTAATTACAAGGTTGACGTTCGATCTCTGGCTCCTCCTGGCTGTATGTCAAAGTGTCCTTGAGCAAGACACTTAATGCCAAGTTGCTCCCGCCTTGTCCGGTAAGGTAAAAAGCACGCAATCCATTTTAAAATTTGCTTGAAGGAAAGATAAAAAGAATATAGGTTGCAACTCATATTTCATGGAGTGAGTCATGCTCTTTAAAATCTATTAAGTAATAAGTAATAGTAAGTAATAATTAATTGTAAGTCAGCAAAACAGCTGACATGTGATTTCTGCATTAGCTTTTTAGCATTCCTTGAACCCTAATCTGGCACAGGGATGTTTCATTTATTTCTAAGAATAGCATTGGTAGATAATCTGGATTAATCCTCTACACTGCTTTGTGAGATTGGATGCTGTGGCGAGTTGACTCTCCCCATTCTGCCTGGTGGGCGTTCCTTTCTCTGTGACACACTATGGATTAAAGGCATACTACTGCTGTGTTCATGCCACCTGGGAATAACAGGGACCGCCCCCGTGATTACGTTGTTTTTCCGACTGCCAGCATTCACATGGCCGGGATGCGTGTTCCTCTTCTTCTGTTATACTGGCGTTTGGCATAACAACGTTTTGCATGACTGCCACCAACGGTTGGCCGTAGCCTAGAGCATCAGGTGTGTGAAAACATGGAGGCCACAATAACAAAAGATTTGCTGCTGTTTTCTTATACGAGCATAGAAACAGCACATCGTCAGGTGTTTGTGTTATCTGCAGGACAAGAAACGGGAAAGGACACGGATAAGGTGTTGTTTTTTTATACATGGGCCTATTTATGAATAATTGGAAACATGTTATGTCTGTGTACGTTTCTTGGCAGAGGCATTTGTCCACAATAAACAGTTTATTGTCATAGAAATATGTTCAGTGAACCAAATTCGCCTACATCAAACGTCAGTTGTCAACAACGTGTCACCAACTGGGAAACTCGGTTAGCAAAATCCAGCACGAGTTTTCCACCTCTGATTCCCACAGGAAGGGACGTGAATGATGACGTTTTCACTCGGAAAAATGTTTTTCCAATGTCTATGAGCGCAGTATATGTAACTTTTCCCTCTTCGGTCCCCCTACAGGTTGTCCCCCTACAGGTTGTCCCCCTACAGGTTGTTGGAACTACAGCTGCTGTAGGTTGACCGAAGCTGCGGGACACGCAAGCTGTAGTTCCAATGAGACAACCTGTAGGGGGACCGAAGAGGGAAAAATTACATAGTATGCCTTTAAGGCTCGTACTGTTTTCCTACTCATGTTGAATAAACGCCCATAAATTGATCTCCACTATCTGAGGAGAAAGAGAAAAGGGGGCTCACTTGACTGGATGGCTGTTTGATTATTGTTGAACTGAACATGTCGGATAATCCGAGCCCTCAAGGCCACAGTGGGGAGACAGAGAGCAGAAATGCAAACAGCATGCAAAGACAGGCATATACATACTATGCATAAGAAATGATGGCATTGTAGTACATGCTTACATTATTGATTAACAGAGTCACAGGCAACAGAGAAGAATAAGGTTAAACAGATGCAAACATGGGACAGCAATTGTACAACAGAAACCGGCTCAGTAGGAAGCCAGAGTGAATGCAATAGTATGCAGAAAACACACAGGCAGCAGAAATCCCACCCAGAACAGAACAGACTTTGCAGACAGCCAACATTGACTAAAACATAAAAGCAGCCCAGGGAGAAAGGGTGAAAGACGATGACAGTGGTGATAAATGACATAATATGTTTGATTGCAAAAAAGAAACACGCAACAAACAAGCAACATCGCAAGGAATAGATAACATATTCAATATCAGGTCAACCCAAAGAATGGCATTGCGAAATACTGATGGCCTTCTGCGCAACTGTCACGTGTGCCATAAATAAAAGAACAAAGTATGGCACGTGCTGACATTAAAGCAGTCATTTAAAAAAGCCTTCCATTTCCTGTTTCTGCTGCAGCAAGCAGGATGGAAATAGGCCGAGGTTTCTTTTTGAACAAACCTCAAACACACACTCATAATGACTAAACAAAGCGGAGGGAGAGAGAGGAGAAGAGAGGAAGAGAGAGGTGGTGGAAAAAATGGAATTTTGGTATTTTCTCTATAAACCTGAATGAACCAGTGAGTATTCCCACCTACACCTGCAGAATGTATATACATGGTAGTTTCTTGCTGGTTAAATAGTACTATTCTAGAGTATTTTTTAAGAAACTGTTAATGGCACTGTAAAGTGCATTGTGTTTTAAGGCATAATTAACAGGGCAAACTGTTCTCACTCTGAAATCGTACAATACGGACGCTTGGGCAGGGGCTGTCAGCGTCAGATACGCGGCGCGTGAAGATGTAGTATTAAGTGCGACAACGGTAGCAATTAGTATGAAAGCCCGAAATTCGCGTACGGAGGTTGGTTGGGGTGGTGGATGGGACAAGCCACACAGGACTTTCACCCCGGAAATCGCGGTTCGTGTCACTTTTCCTAAACCCAACTGTCCCGTTCTTCTCCCACGTGTCACAGAAACTTTTATAAGCCCACCCCTGATCATTTACTTAAGCTTACTGCGTCAAAAGTGACGCCAATAGTACCGACCATGCACGTTTAGATAAAGCGTGTTTAGATATGACGTTAAAGGAGACTTTTAGCGCCAATAACAACGCCAAAGGCACGTGACCAAGCATCCATATTTTTTTACGTGATGGGAGTGAGAATGTGTTGAACAGGGACACGTCTGAACCCAGTCACTGGGTTTGCGTTATCAATGCATGAATGACAAATTTAGATTAATCAGAAGTTGATCAATATGATCAATGATAAACAGTACAGTAGATCTCCATTGGCTAAAAAGGCACAAGTCTTTGTATATCTCCAGCCTAAACTGGAGCTGTAACTATTATGCAGTGCATCAATGACTCATCACATCCATGACCCTGAGCTCCTCAAATACACAGCTGCTCTGTTCGGAAAAATAATGTCACGACACAGAAAGATCAGGTTCTGCTGATCCCCCCAGATCTTGTCCACATCCAGTAGGGTATACATTTTAGCATCTATTGTATCACTGCACTGCTGACACTCCTGTATAGGGACAGAAATGTCAAAGAGTTACTTGAGGGAAGCTGTTTAATCAGTGTAAATATTTAAAATGTGTTTGGTCTTTTAAGTCCTATTTTTTTTTACAATTAAAGTTAAAAGACAACATTGGCACAAACCCTCTTACACTGAATTAGAGTCCCTTTTTAAAGAGAGTCATCCCTGTGCGTTTAGTAATTTCTTCTTGTTTAATCATCATCAACACCTATTCCTTATTTTTCCTAATTACATAATTACACAATGCCAGCTCAGTTGTCACACAATTACGAAATAGCTCCACATGACCACATCATCAGTGAGCGTGAGATACTGTGGCGTGGAAGCCAACATGGTCAGATGTGCTGCCGCTGAGGGGGTTGTTCACTGTTGGTAACACTCAAACACAAACCTCCGCGGGTGAAACAACAACCCCATCTGTGTCCTCATGCTCTGTTCTCAAAGGAACCTTTGCTTAACCTTTATTTAAAACAAGTTGATTAAAAACACAGCAGCTGCACAGATGATGCTGTCTAAATTAAGTCCATGTTTTTTCCAAATTAGTCCAACTTACACTGACACAGTTATGTGCTCTGAAGCAAAAACAAAAGCTTTTAGGTAGAGTGAGAAAAGCTATTTGTATCTCAAAGGACTCTGCTTGTTGAGTTGTGATGGGATAAGGGATTGCGTTGGAGAGATATTGACTGACACCTCCCAGACAATCCTTCGATCTAGTCAGTCAGGGCTGTTGCCACAGAGATGACCCTGCCATTATTAAAGCCAGGAGCTGTCCAGCCTGCTGCTTCAGGGCCACATGCGGACCTTGCCTGATGTTTTTAGTCAGCCATACAGATGTCGACAGAAGCGCGCACACACACACCACACACACACACACACACACACACACACACACCACACGTTGCTATGCCATTATTATCCACAAGGCCTTCACTTGAGCTTTTTCGAGCTTTACAAATGATCAACGTCACTCATGGTGACAAAGCCACAATCACCCAGCAAGGCCTCACATTTCCAAATCACCTCAACTTTGCACAGATTAAATCTGCAACGATAATGTAATGAATCACAATTAAGACCTCTGCTTTTTCCACATCAAGCTTTCGCTGTGGATGAAAACCTGAGACCCTGGATTACATCAAGAAGGTAAAATATTTTTTATAGAGAGGGTAAATAAGAGATAACTACAAACCTTAGCTCTGTTTATATAACTCTGGTAATCCAATAGATACTATTCAGGTTTATGATTTTTATTTTTATACATAAGCCTAACCCTAACTCTAATCCTAACCATAACTTGTCATCAAAAAACTAATGACACTTACTAAAAGAAGCGTTATGTCATAAAAGTTTATGACTTGTTTATAATGTTTCTGACACGTTCATGACAGTGTCATGTCACTCTTATGTAGATACCTTCAAGTAAAGTGTAACCTCTGTCACTAACAGGACACAAATGCACAATTCTGTAAGATTATATCTGCCCTTAGTAGCCTACCTGATAGTCATATATAGCATGGCCATTAACTAATATGCTGTGGGATTGATTGCTTTCCTGTCACTAAGGCTACGTTCACATTACAAGCAAATGTGGCCCAAATTTTTTTTCTTCTTTTTCTTATTCTTTCATATGTAGTCCTAAATCCAGTACATATCCGATCACTGGCCATGTGACTGCTGTGAGAATGCTCATATTGAAATTTATGTGAATTTTTCCATGTCATACTTCACAGCTCATTTTAGCTAAAGGCCCCTTCAGACCAAACGCGGCAACGGCACTGCTGCACTCTGAAACCTGTTATTTCCAATTAGCGGCGGACTGGGACCAAAACATCTACTGGGAAATTTCATAGACCACTGGCCCAGGTTGAGCAGAGGCCGCACAGTTTGACCAGCGGGCAGCGGCTGCGGACAGCAGCCGATCATACCGGCCCTCGCGGCCTTGAAACACTACCAGCCCACCGGGAAAAGTCCCGACTCTCCCGATTGCCACTCCGCCTGTTTCCAATGGCTTGCGCAGCGCCACAACAGTTTTTCGCTGCGTGTGAAATCTGAGGACCAGAAGTGGAGAGGAAGTAGATACAATTGTGGGATTTATATAAAGTATGCCACAATGAAACAGCTCCCTCAAATGGTGAGTGTGAGTATGACATTCTCAGATGTGATGAATCACTTGACTTGAAGACTAAGAACATACTTAAATGGGGGAGAATACACAGAGGATGAAAAATGGTATAATGTGTTAGAACCTATTATTTATCTTTGGTTTAATGACATGACAATGTCAATGCTCATGTGTGGAGTGTCTTTTGCTTGTTGAGTTGTAGCCTACCTTTGGGGTTTCCATATCAGTTTCTTCCACTTCTTTTGCTTGGCCTATCAGTGAGGGTAGAGAAGAGTGAATGAGAGGTTTTGGTAGATTATCTTTTCCTTTTCATGACGTGAATGTCCTGATGGCAGTTGAGTCTAACTAAAAATGCACTGGTATTAATGCCTCACGTCTGCTACAGTTTACAGAAGTTCCTAGGCTGAAAAACAAACAGACATAAAAATCATAATGGAGTGTATTCTTTGTTATATATATTATCTCTGGTCTTCACAAAAGGTAAGTTTCCTGTCGTTGGTTCAGATAAGCTTTTCACTGGTAATAAGGAGGACCAAAAACACGCTTTCAGTCATCTTGGTACGGTTATTTGGTGAGCGCTCGAGTTCAAATGACAAGCCCCAACGTGGTCGTAAATATGCACTGACTCTGATTTGCTTTTAGTCTTATCAATAATTGTTTGAGACTAAAATCTCGCACAAAAACACGTGCATGTGCATTTGTGTGTATTTCTGCATGCACATACAAAAGAAAGCAATGTGTGCATAGTGCAGTCCTTTCACTCCAGTCACTGCTGCCGCCAGTGACTCAATACAGAGCGCCCACATGTACCATGAATCACTGTGATCAGAGGCCCTCAACCACTCCTCCATCTATTTAATCAATTCATTTTTGCCGTAGCACCTGATAATACGTTTGCCTCTCCAGTCAGAGCAATTTCTTCCCACTCATTTACCCCTGACTGATTGAGAAGTTTCTTTCAGCTGTGCAACACCTTCTACAGATCTCATGCCTGTCAGTGAGGTAATCAAGTTTAACATTTTCTAACTGAGAGAAATTGATTTACTGAGGAATTTCCTGTTGAGATTAAACCCATGAGCATTAACATTTTAACCAAATGGCGTGTTGCTGCTTGATAGATGCAAAATAAATGCACAGTGTCAAAACTCTTCAATACTCAGAAGCTGAAAGTGGATGTTTAAAATGACCCTGGATGCTTCGCTCTCTTGCAAACGTAGGATGCAGGGGAACAGAAGAAGCCCCAAGTAAGAATAATCCATGGCCCCTTTGGAACAGCTAGAGGGGAAATCAATCACGTCTGCTAGGATGGAAGGCAATTCAGAGGAGACAGATTACAGATTCCACCACTTGATTTATGAAACCTGAAAAAACAGACCTTCCATTAAAGATGGATATGTTTCAGAAAGGCAATCCGGCACGAAGAATTGAATTGGACTGTTAAGGTCTTTGGAGTTGAGTGTTAATCCTCAACAGCTCTGCAGAGTTTAACCACTAGATGGACCTGTAGTGTTCTGTATAGAACAATTGCGTTTTTAATTTTTACACGACAGATGGATCTCCACCTACGACATATATCAATTTCATCCCTGTGGACAAGAGTGCTTATTTGCAGAAAAAAATGCATTAAATGTTGTCCTGCTGGGGCGAGATATAGACATTTAGCGTGATCAGCGGGATTGATATGCTGATGAACATATGTGAATTACACCATGAGTCACCAGAGGCCCTGTGATTAGTCAGCAGTAAAGTCCTGCTGGATGCAGATGGATATACATTATGGCTGGTTCTAGCCTTGCCCACATACTGTAAGTGCCCCAATTTACTACTTTGAGTGGTAAAATATATTGAATGAACTCCAGCTTCATTATCTCACAGACCTCAAATCCCCCATACAACCAATACTCCATTAATATGGCAGTACATTAAGTGAGCTTAATGACAAATGGATTGGTATCAATTTCAGCTCCAACTGTGGACTCATCTCTAAATGACAAAGACAGGTCTATATTTAGTTTACTTCATACCATAAAATGGCACATGCACATGGCATATTTCCTTGTGTAAATCTACAGTGAGGCAGATGTCCACCTAGCATGAAAACAAGGCCTTTCACCAAAGCAGTAAGTGGGTGTGCCAGTGGGGTATTTTAACGAATCTCCTACAGTGATGGACGTCAACAGCTGGCCCAAAATACACGCTGTGATATGATAATGACTCAGGTTCAGATTGGTGAAAATCTTTTGTAGACATAGACATTTTTATTGGAAATTGAGAATTAGCTAGAAGGCTTACTTTTGAAAATAGTTCCAATCAATCATTCCAAAAATGAGAGTCTGCAGATAAAGAACCATATGTTCTGTTTTGAAGTTTATTTCTAAAATTCAGAATAAGCAGTTCTTTCCAAAGTAACAACAAACGAGACTAACAGTGAAAAGAATGCTATTTTTATATAGTTTTTAGTAAAGCCTCTGCCCGGGTCCGATTTTTCCCATGAAGTCACAAAATGATTTGCGGCAGGTAGACGGCTCTACAATCACACATTTTGACGGGTCACAGATTTCCTTGTTACACCAGAAAAGCCCGTGTTAGTGTATCCAGCAAGGTAAAAGGTAGCAGGAGATTTCTTTATATAGGATATGTTATTTTAGAAGTTATCTGTTGTAGGTATGGCTGATACTGGGGCAGGACAATCACAGAAAAAAAGTAAATTAAACGAAGAACTAAAAGCTAAAAGGGAAAGGGGACGGGCGAAAATGCGAGTCAACTTCGGTCGGGCTTTTAACAGATGGAGACAATTACTGGATTGTAAATGATTCAAAAACATCCGCAAATTGGCCCTCAGGTATGTAATATGTCTATTTCATTCATAAAATAACTGTAGATTGTGCAATGTGGTTGTATGCAGTGTTGGGGAAGTTACTTTTAAAAAGTAGTGTTTGCTCGTTACTCATTACTTCTTAAAAAAGTAATCAGTTACTTTACTTAGTTACCCCCTATGGAAAGTAACTTTTTACTTTACTCGTTACTTTTAAAAGCAGGCATCTCTGGCAGAGACTGAAGTTAATTATACAAAATCTTTGACCATAAAGCCAATCTCTGGTTTATCAGTGAAGTGTCTGAACTACACTGTAGATTCTCTACTCACAGAGTGACGGCTGATTCATTATGAACGAGTCTAGCGCGGGTTGAATGCACATCAGCAGGTCATCGGCGTTACACGGTGTTAGTGTGTAATGTCTGTATCGACTTGTACCGGTCGTGCAGCCACGATGGTCCGTGCATTGTCATAGACAATCCTTGCATGTCCGTGCGACCGACACAAGTCCACAGTGGTCTGCTGCGTGTAGCCTATGGATGAGCCCATCTCCACGGCATCCATCTCTGAGGTTGTCAGCTTTGTGTCTGCCTGGCATGCATTGCATGTAGGACGGCTGATTTAACCGCCAGTCCTCAGTGATGTAGTGGCATGTGTCACGTAGCTCTCCGCTCAGAGCCCCGTCCAGCAAAAAGCCACAAAGCTTAAAACGCTCTCAAAAGTTAGCTTTGGCTGCTTCTCGCTTGCCATGATGCTCTGCTACCAGCCTCTGTCACGTCCCGTGTGGAGCTTGTAAGCGCGCAGCTGAGAAGGCAGTGTCGCTGTCAAATCTGTCCCTGGGAAAAGTAACGTTGCTCCGAATTGAAAAAGGAACTACGTTTCGTTACCAAATTTTCAGTAGTAGCACGTTACACTACTTTTTACCCGAAAAAAACAGTTACTGTAACACGTTACACACAACACTGGTTGTACGTCAGTAGCCAACATTAAATTACATCCCCTTCCATTTAGCGCGGACGTTTTAATCCTTTCAGTCCGTGTATGTGTTGGCCTACTATTTTCTTTTCCCTTGTCTCCCTGTACTTGTGTAAAGCGTCCATGGATTTCATGAAATGCGCTATATTAATATAAGTTATTATTACATTGGTTGCAACAACAAACTCTTAATGCTTCGGCTCGTGACAAAGTGACAGTGATACCCGGTTTAGCTCACGATGCATCCAAAGTAGGCAAGGCTAATTTACCGCGTGCAACACTTGAAATGCAACAATGCATCTGTATCGTATTCTGTTAATGTAAATTAATGATTTTCTGTCTAAGCAAAAAATTCATTGCGACTATATGACCTCCTGGTAACGTTAACTCCGTAATATACAGTGGGCAATAAAGCACCGTAAAGAAAAGACCTTTACGACAGCAGGTGTGGTAAAAACACTTCCGCTTTTGTCCAAAGGGGCCGCTAGAATCAACACAAACTGAAAGTTACATATAGCAACTTTAACTTAAGTCTTTTACCCATTTTTTTGCCATAAAATGAAAGCCCACAGTTTTTCACAGTGTGCATTTTTAATACAAATTTAAAATTTAAATGGTTAAATGGACAGTGGTGTCAAAGGAGGTGTGCATCTCACTGACCAGCATTACAGAAAACACTACCAGAGTAAAGTTAATTTTCTGACATGGTTCAGCTTTTGTACGCACTGGTGTTTGGCATCAAAGCTGAGAGCAGTGGAGCAGATCACAGCAGGTACTAGATTAGACCCAGTATTTTTACATAAGACACATTTGTGTAATTTTTAGCTTGGAGAGTGTGGTGGTTAAACACAGAGTTTAAGAAAAGGTTTGACATAGCCTGATCTGAAAACCAAAATTTAAATGAGTAAAATAGCTTGTAAATTTGGTGAAATTACAACATACAACAGTTGGCGTTTGAGGAGCATGGTAATATTAAAGGTCCCATGACATGGTACTTTTTGGATGCTTTTATGTAGACCTTAGTGGTCCCCTAATACTGTATCTGAAGTCTCTTTCCCGAAATTCAGCCTTAGTACAGAATTACAGCCACTAGAGCCAGTCCCACAATGAGCTTTCCTTAGTATGTGCCATTTCTGTGTCTGTAGCTATTGAGGAGGAGAGGGGGGGCAAGGTGGAGAGTGAGGGTGTGTACCCAGGGCTCGGTTTACACCTATCGCCATTTCTAGCCACTGGGGGACCATAGGCAGGCTGGGGGAACACATTTTCAACGCATTAAAATTTCATGCCATGGGACCTTTAAAATGATTACATATAATGTCATATTGACCACCTCTTCTTTGCAGATTTGTCAATGGCCAATGATTGTGTTTCTCCTATGTTTAACAACACACTGTCAACGCTGCAAATAATTTAAATAAACTGTACAGCCACAAGTATTTGGGTTTTAAATGATATATTGACTTATATAGATTGCAGACAGACACATGTTTAGAGTTAGATATACATTGTGTCTTACTGTATACATTCAAAAGAATTGTTTGTAAAGCTATTTTTTACAACTGTAAATCATTTTTATTTTATTATTTTTGTTTCTGGAGTGTAGCTCAAATTATTAAGACTATACACATAGGATAGGCATATAAAAGCTTGCCTGAGCCTTTTCAGTCATGTGTACTAGATTGTATATTGAATATGCTGTTATACTTATTGTGTATGACTGACTAAATGCAATAGTACTACTACTACTACTACTACTACTACTACTACTACTACTACTACTACTGAAAGGCATGACACTATTTGTATCACCATTTTACAGAAGATGTGGAGTGGGCCCATTTTATAGAAGACATCTGACAAATTAGCAGTTTTTTTTCATTGTCTCATAATAGAAATAATGAATCAAAGTGTGCTTGAGCTACTATCACTTTTGCTACTTAATGACTATTATTCGTGATTCATGTAAGGGCTGCAGAGATAGTTATGTGAGGGTAACACAGTAATACCTGCTAGGAGTATTTATCACAGAGTGGTAACGTAAAGCAGCACTAGGACTGCCCTGTATCCCAATCGACAGGCACAGTAAATCTAACAAAATTGCCCCTAATGGACCTGGGGAGCAGAGATCACAGCAGAGATTTAGGAGGCCTTGAAGCCAGCTGGAAAATCCCCTTCTGCTCAAGTGTGTGTGTGTGTGTGTGTGTGTGTGTGTGTGTGTGTGTGTGTGTGTGTGTGTGTAAGCTATAATGCAGAAACACGGACATAGAGTGATTTGTTCCACCACGCCCTGCATTCATCAGGTTAAGGTAATATTATGTATTAGTTTTGACACATTTCTCCTATTTGATCCTAGGAGCCTTTGCTGAAAAGAAGAAAAACTGACAAAAGAGAACATTTCAAAACAGAATTTGCAGAGCCAGTTTAAAGCCCTGTCACATATACAAGAATAAATATATGGAATACTGCAGTCATAGAGTCACAGCTTTTATATTGATTGGCAGTTCTTTTTTGAAGCATATTTGTATAAAATAGATAAACATGCACCTTTATTATTCCTATGTTGTAAATGGCTTATTTAATTTCTTAAGAAAGTCAGAAAAATGTAATTGACATTTAAAAGTCTGCTGTGGACAGAGCCAAAGCGGGTACATTTTCACAGCAAAGGTCAAACAGAAAAGGGTACAGCTGCAGAACAATAGCAGGGTCGTCTAGGCCATGCGATTCAGTCAGTGGAAACTACATTAGCACTTAGTTCAGTAGATAATCAGAGGGCAATTATCAGCCAATTATGGAGTATATAGTATATCATGGATTATAGAGCAGTAGTCGTATATTTGTAGTAGCATATGTGAAAATAGTAGTAATAATAACCTCTAATCAGACAGTATTAGATATAGAGAGATATGTTACTTCAACATTGAATACTACACTGTACTTAAATCTTTTTGTACATTTTTTTATTTTAGCATCATATCTCTAATATAAAAATCTTTACAAATACTATTGTACAAAAACTACACATTGTATTGTTTTCAAACATAAAAGGTTAATCATTGCATACATTAAGTTTCATTTTAATTTAATGCACCTTGTCCGTTATGAATGTCAGCTAATGTGCCGTTTGATCACTGACTACAAAATAGAAAGTGCCACAGCTTAAAGAAAGGGAACAGAAATCAGACCTGACCTTATGTTTGTGCATGGTGAACAGGCAGACACCATCCTGGCCTCTCTCCTGGCTCTCATGGCCTCTCTTCAATCTCTGTCCCGCTGTTTCGTTGTCAGATTGTCACTTGTCCAGCATGCTTTGTCATCATCGCCAAGCCTTATAATAGCCACCTTGTACTCCTCTCTTATGCAGCACATCCAATATCAGTCAGAGGAAAAATAATGTCACCAGCTCAGAAACGAAAGTTGCAAGCAGAGGTGATACAGACAACACTTGTTAAGCTAAATTGCCTGTTCAGAAGCTGCAGGATGTCCAGACTGACTGGATGCCTGACTGACTGGATTCCGCTACCCTGATACAAATATATCTAAACCAGTGTTCTCCTCCTTGCTCACAATTCCTCACAGCTATTATCAAACCACTGTCTTTCCTCTGTATATATCATAAACACAGTGACTTTCAATTTTCCTTCCAGCTGGTTTGCAGCCTTGCTTCCTACCGCATCACCTCACATCTGCTTCGCTGAGCCATGGATGAGCAGTTGTACGAGGGAGGATGGGTCAGGGATGTGAGTGCTCTGATTGGCTGGCTGGCCATGGTGTGTGTGTGGGAAGGTCCCTTTGGTAGGCTCAGTGCGAACGGCTTTGCTCAATAAGGGTGGTCCTTCACCTCCTTTCCTCCTCTCCCTGCTTTATCAGCCTCCCTCCCCTGGTTTGCTCTCCTTCACGTTCTCTGTCTCTCCTCCTCCTCTGTCTGCGCTGCAAGCTACAGGCACACATTCTCGGTCCTCAACCAAAGCATCGTGCCGTCTTTGTGATGAGCACAATCATTGATGTGCAAGTTAACGCACACATGAATATGGAGAAGGGATAGCAACTACGCCATGAATTCATAGCATCTTGCAGACATAACTGCCCTGGCAAAGCCCATGACCCAAATTCATCAAAAACACACTTACACTATAGTCAGCATCATAATAACCATTTGAATGTACTGATATGATATTGTGTGTAGCTGGGGCAGGACAGGTATGCAACTAGAGGCATCATTAGGGAGGATTGTCCAGAGGAATCAGTTAGCACTAACAAATCTAGAATAAGTTAGACAGAAAACAACAAAGCTGTACAATTTTAATACAGTATTTTATTTCAGCCTACATTGGATAATATTCTAACTATAATATGTGTGTATGTTCATGTGTACGTGTCCGTTATCTTTCGAATATCTCATGAACCGTTTATCTGATCTACTTCACACTTGGTTTCATGGGTACCCTATGAACTTGGCGTTTGGAATTTGGAGCAGTTTGAACAGCATTAGATATTGGATATTAATAAACTGTGAATAAAACTAAACAATAAATGCACAATAAATGTTGAGGTAAGAAGGTCAAGAAAAAAAAGTGCTGCCATAACGCTGTTCTGTGTCTACCCTTCATAATAAAAGTCCAGCTTAAATTCACTCAGAGCATTTCGCTAATAAAAAGGCATTTTTGCTGACACTAGATATAAGGGCTGCACGATTTGGAGAAAAAGTCATATTGCGATTTACAATGCTGTGATTATGATTGTGAAATAACGGTATCAAGGGTTTACATGATAATCAAGGAAAATGCAGAAAATAAGCTACTAAAATTTTGAAATGTGTATTTTTGAACTTGAATATACAGTTAAACGAGCATAAGAAGAAAGACTAACAAAAAAGTGCAATGCCTTTTTATATAACTTAATATTTAAAAAAAATTTAAATAACAAAAATACAAATCCTTATTAAATTAATACATCTTGTATTCCCTTATATACGATGACATTCAAGATGGGTGTAATATAATAACTAGTGAATAAGTTACAAAATATACTTTGTACAACCTCTTCTAAAGGTCTGCATGCCCTGAACCCCTCTACACTTGTGATACTCACGTGACCATACGTGACACATGCTACTGCCTAAACAGACTGACTGGTCACTGCTCATTTTTTGTGGCCGTTGTAACGAGGGGCACGCTTACTACATCCACGGGGTAGCGTAATTCAGAGGGCAGAGTCAACGTTGATTCAACACACAACCATAATTCAGGCATTAGTGAGAGCGAGAACGGCAGGCGAGTGAGTGACGTCAGTGCCTGAGTGGTGAAGCGAGGAGGGTGACCGCCGGTGAACGGTGTCAGAGTTAGCGTTGCGGCTGTGTGAGGGAAAAGCGATAGTAAAGAGAGGGCAAAGACGATGTAAAGTGAGATAACAGTAAACTAGTCCCGCTTTTCCAAACCATCCACACGCTGTCGAGCGGAGGAGGGACTGGCTAGTCCACATAGCATTCAGGGATGGGAGAAAAACGTCCTCTGGTTTATTGGTATTTCTGTAAACCAATCACAAAAGAGCTGCTGTGAAATAGCCTTGGGAAGGAACATGTTTTGGTGGAACGTGTACATTCAAAAGTTGTTTTAGTCGTGTGAGAGAAAACTCAGATTGGACAGATAGTCTAGCTAGCTGTCTGGATTTACCCTGCAGAGATCTGAAGAGCAGTTAACCATAGTCCTCATAAATCCACCGGAGTTTAAAATTCCAACACAAAGAAAGCAGAAGGAAACGGACATCGGCGAAAAAGACATGTATCCGCCTCCAAAGAGAGCTATCTTCCTCTGTCTCACTCAGACTCACCCTTGGTCCGGTTGTTTAAGTGTGCTGCTAACTTATAACACTAAAAACATTACCGTGGCAAAATACCCCTGTGAATCAAATCCATACTTCATCGTGAACTGTCAAGCCACTAAGCCTGTTTGGAAATGAACACTTCTGCTGAAGTGGTAAATTCGATAACGATTATTAATGACGAGATGAGACAGCTCCGCCGCCATTAAACACTGACTGTGGTGATATCATCATGCAATATTGTTGATGAAAAAGACAACACTAAAATGCAGTTAAACTAGTGCCGTCAAATGATTAAAATATTTAAAGGGGTGATAGAATGCAAAACCGATTTTACCTTGTCATAGTTGAATAATGACAGTTTAGTGGGCAACTAGGACATACATAGAACCTCAAAATCCCATTGACACCTCTTTCCTCTGCAAATCTCACAATTTGAAACTGCCTCTGAAAACGGGCAAATCTCAACGAGCCGCCTAGTTGACATCAACTCAGCGGCTCCTCCTCATTTGGCTCTAGTCTCTATCTTTGTCACGCCCAAACATTTACATAGGCTACACCACTGATCTGAGGTCAGCTTAGTCTTCTGAATAGGTCGCGCAGATCTCAGAAATTGTAAACATTGTTCATCTGCTATTTTACCACTAAATTCACTTCTGAGACTTTTTTATGCGAGAAATCAACTATGTAGAGGTCAAATATGCAAATTTTGTCCGACTGTGTGTCGGAGTTCAGCGGCCGGTGCTGCCTGTGTTGCTGCCTCGCCGCCCTGCCTGCCTTCCTTCACAGACCCCGGCCTGCTGTGAGGTAGATGGAGCTCCGTCATGGCTGGCAGCCCACGGCATTCCATACCCGCGCAAAGTCACCGTTTTTTGGGTTAATGGACTACCAAATGCCACTGCCCTGACAGAGCTCCAGGGCCTGCAGCTCCCCTCTTCCTGCTAAATGACCGGTGTGTGTGAGTGAGAGCGCGGTCAGCGAGCTTGTTACGCCAGCAATCTCTTACCACAGGTTCCAGTTAATCCTATAATGTGTGTAATTATAATGTGTTGACTTATTTAAACAAACGACCGGGGAAATAAACGCCTCTTGTCCGCGAGTCTCATTGATAGAGCCTGCGGCTGGATGGAGCTCTATCAATGAAAGCTAGCTAGCCTCCTCTTAGAATTCCTCTGAAATTCACAAAAATGCATTAAATTGAAATCGGACACAATTGTTAGCTTTATAAGACCTTGGGGTAGATGTTATATAAGTGGCATGACGAAATTCAAACTGTAAATATACTCTAATTACGCCAAAAATGAAGCTAACTAGCCACGATCTGTACACATAGGATTGAAGGGACAGTAGCAGCTAACCAAATCCCTAATGTTCACAAAAATGCCTTAAATTGAAATTGGACACCATAGTTAGCTTTATAAGACCTTGGGGTAGATGTTATATAAGTGGCGTGACGAAATTCAAACTGTAAATATAGCTACTCTAGTTATGCCGGCAGCTGGCAGCCAGCCAGCTCTGAGCTGGAGCCCCGAGTATTCCAGTAGTCCAGTACCCAGGGAAACGGTGACTTTCACTGGGTATGGAGGTTGCCACTTTCTCGTCAGACTGTGGGGAGCTCCTAGCTAAAGTCCGACACATCTTACCAAATTTGCAATTAGCCATACATTTTCGTAAAACGGCCCATATTTGAGCTTTATATAGTTGATTTCTCGCTTAAAAAAGTCTCAGAAGTGAATTTAATAACGAAGTAGCCCGACAAACAATGTATAACTTTGCAGTGTCTGAAATATGAGACCCGCTGTCTCGTCTCCAATGTGTTTCTATGTGGTTCGCTCAAACCAATCAGCGCGCACCTCATCTAAATATTCATGAGCATACCATATTTGGAAGAAAAGCTCTTGTTCCAAATAGAGCCATATTCACAGGGTAGTTAAGGGCCTAATAAAATAGCATTCGGGCAATTTTCAGCCCAACCAATGTTACATACCCTATTAGGAGACCTTAAGGAACAGTATAAAATACCCTATATAATCATTCTATCACCCCTTTAATTGCGATTAATCGCATTAATGTCATAGTTAACTCACAATTAATCACACATTTTTATCTATTCTAAATGTCCCTAGATTTCTTTTTGTCCTATTATTTTTTCTCATTTTAATGCTCTTATCAACATGGAAAAGTGGATCAGATTAAAATGGGTTTGCGTTAACGCCGTTAATAACGCGTTTAACTGACAGCACTAAGTTAAACAAAAAGTCTTTATTTCTATTGCCTTCCACCTTGAGCCACCACCACCATGAGTCCATAAGGCAAATGTCTGTGATTACTCCATATTTTAATTGTGATATTTTGTGAATGAAATCTGAATCTGCAACTTTCTGTCAGGTAAATGTAGTAGTAGCCTACAGTGTTTTCCTCTGAAGTAGAATTATATAGTAAGTCAGTAGTAGGCTATATAGTGGGGTTGCATATGAAGTGCTTTGGGGTCCTTCTGTAAGTAATTTTGGGGTACAATGGTTCAATACCACAGGCCAAGCAATAGGCCCATTCTAAAGAGGCACATTTTGAACGGGCACTCTACCACTGAAATACAATATGTTATCTGGGCCTAGCTTGGGTGAATTATGCTCGACTGTACTAATTGATTTTTGAAAGTCATCTGGAACTCGGAAACTCGTCTAACGGGTCTATTTGTGAGTATCATTTTCTCAATATGTTGGATCTTTGCTTTTCTGAGGCTCCTGCATAAAGAGTAAGATCACATTATGCTGACTTCCATCACTGAAAGCTAATGTCTCAAACCACAGACGATGATCGATAATCCGGCAATTGAGACAGCGGAAGAGCAACGCGGACATCAGAACAAGACAGAAAAGGCAGAAAGTACAATGCAGGACTGTTTAGGAGAATCTCAGTAGCAGCACTCCATGATAGTCATTATAAAGACAAGATCAGCTACTGTCACATTATTCAACTCAGCAGCCACTTATTTTATCAGCCATAGAATACATCAGAGCTTCTGTCTGCCATGCAGACACACTGACATCAACTGACTACAACTCTTCTTTTAAACATGCAAACTGCAGAGTTTCCAAATGCACTTCCACTCTGCCCACTTTTTCCAGCCAGAGGGCTTTTTGCATGCATTATTTACAGTTAGCTTTGTAACAAACTAAGTATTGATCTTGTGCAGTTTGTGTGACTCATATATACTTAGGAAATACAGTACCTGCAGTGGGGTTACAAGGGGTACAGAAACAGATTTATCGACGCTTATATAAATTAATTGATTGATTTATTGGGATCTCCATTAGCTGGGGCCGTAGCCACAGCTATTCTTCCTGGAGTACACCCACAACTTGTGCAGCTATACATTGCCGTGCATCATTACATTAAAAACAACCACCAAAAAACAACATTCAATACATCACTAAAAGAAAAACAATGAAAATAATAAGACTTAACAACATTCAACACAACACACTACAACACAGGACAACACAGAACCTAGTTTAAATTATTCACAGATCGTAGAGATGAGATTATAACATTGTTCACTAATAATATGACCAAGCAAATGCCCACAGTGAACCCTCAATGATACTCACAGCATTCATTGAATATCATCCAGTACAGAGTTCTGCTCATTCAGGAGATGTTCTTTAAGTAATACTTTGAATTGAGGTTTTCTATTTTCTTGAATGACATGACTAGGCATTGCATTCCAATTAATCATGGCTCTATATATTACGGTGTTTTTCCCTTTATTTGTTCTTACTTTAGGTAATGTGAATTTGCCCTCCGTAGCATGCCTAGTGCTGTAGTCATGTTTATTAGAACTAAGACCAAGTTGCTGATACAACACTCTCGGCTGTTTAGTCACTAAAATATTTCTGGTAAAGTTGAGCAATGAGGCAGTTAATCTGTTCCTTACACTTAGCCAAGCTTGATCTGAGTGGGCACCTTAGTAAACAGCGTGCAGCCTTATTCTGAGCAATTTGTCTTTATATTTGATATTTGATATGGCAGCACCTGACCAAACCCCTGAACAGTAGTCCAAATGGGATAGGACAATCGTTTTAATGACGTTTCACATTACATTTTTATTGAGAAAAATTTTAACATCTCCTTATCACTGAAAGACCTCTACCCATTTTCTTCCACCACCCCATCAATGTGTTGAGACCAGGATAATTTACTGTCTACTATAACCCCAAGAAGCTTGGTCCTTTGTACCTGTTCAACTGCCTTACCTTCAACACATAAATTTAATTTAGGTTCACTAAACAACTTTTTTTTTGTTCCAAATACAATGCTTGTGGTTTTAGATACATTAAGAACTAATTGATTATTTGTTAACATTCCAATGCTGACTGCAATTCCTTGTTCAAAACACTAGTAAGCCTTTCAGCTGTAGACGCCGCCATGTATATTGTTGAGTCGTCAGCATACATCGCCATTTTTGCATCTATTAAGGTTAAAAGGTAATTCATTGGTAAATATAGAATAAAGTAATGGCCCCAAACAGCTTTCTTGTGGAATTCCACAGCTTACTGATTTTACCTCTGAAAAATTCCCATTAAAGTACACCGTCTGTGTCCTATTTGCTAGATAGCTTTCTAGCCAAAGTATTGCACTTCAATCGAAACCATAACATTTTAGTTTTTTTAATAACAAATTGTGATCAATGATATCAAAAGTCGCAGTGAAATCCAACAGCACAGCCCCTACTAATTGCTCATTTTCTATCTCTCTGTGCCAGTCGTCTGACATTTGAGTAAGGGCTTTGCCTGTTGAAAATCCAACTCTGTAGGCATGTTGATAATCTGTATATAAATCATTTACTGAAAAATAACATTGTATTTGTTCATAAGCAATTTTCTCCATGATTTTACTTAAAGCCGGCAGCAGGCTAATTGGTCGACTGTTTGGGCCACTAAATGGTACAGTTGCATTCTTCGGTAAAGGAATGATTTTAGCAGTTTTCCATGTTGTTGGAAAGATTTTTTTTTCTAAACTCATATTCAACACATGGCTAACTGGAATGGCAATCAACTTTGCCATCAATTTCAAAAGTTTTGTATCCATATTATCCACACCAGATGGTTTGTCTTTACAACTGAGAAGCAACTTTTCCACATATCTCACATCAACTTTAGTAAATTCAAAAGTACATTGTTTTCCTATCATAATTTGATCTCTAATCAAGGTATATGATTGTATGTCAGTTGTTTGGCACATTTTCTCCTTAAGTTTTTCCACTTTGTTGTTAAAATAGTTATTGAGGTGATTAGCAATATCCACAGGCTTGGTAAGAAATTGTCCTTCTGATTCAAGAAAAGATGGGGTAGATTTGAATTCATCATTCATCAATTCAATCATCTCATTAAGAATATTCCACATTTTCTTACTGTCATGCTTTGCATTCCCAATTGCATTTTCATAATACATCTTCTTTTTCTTTTTATTTAACTTAGTTCTTAGCTTGCGGTAAACTTGCCAATCCGATTCATAGTTGGAGTTATTTGCCATTTTCTTTGCTTGATCTCTTTGTGCCATACAATCCTTCAATTCCTCATCAATCCAAAAAGATCTCAGTTAACAGTTCTCTTTTTCACAGGTGCATGCTTATCCACCATCTCTACAAACACCTTATTAAAAGCCTCAACAGCTTCATCTGGATCATCCTGCCTCAACACACTAACCCAGCAAATATTTCTAACATCTTCTATAAAAATGGTTCTCATTGAAGTATTTATATGCTCTCTTAATAATGATTTGTGGTCTGGCTCTTGGGACCTTTGTTTTCCTTACTACAGCCACTTATTATATTATGTTATGATCACTACATCCAATTCGCAAAGACATACCTTTGCTGCATTGTTCTGCTTGGTTAGTATATATATGATCTATACAAGTTGCCGTTTTGGATCCATCTTTTTTTAAACATACTCGTGTTGGTTTAGTTATCACTTGTGTTAACCCACATGCATCTGTGATAGTTTGAATCTTATTCTTAAGTGGACAATGTATTAATTGAGTTAATTCAATCTTAGTCAGCGTTTTTGACCATTGGTACAGTCTCGTCATTGTCTCGTCTTAGTCATGGAAAAAAAGGTCGTTGACGAACAAATTTAGTCTTGTCTCGTCTGACGAAATTAACACTACAACCAAGAAAATGATAGCTCAACGCTGGCTCCCCCCCCACTCGCTTTGTATAAAACAGTGGTTGGCGTATTTTCTAGACATAGTTATGCTTGAGCTCTCTACAGCAAGGATTAACAAGGCCAGATCATCGACTATCAACCTATGGAAAAACACAGCAGCACAAATATCAGACCTAATGACCTCAGCGCCACAAGAACTAGAGGAGAGTGACTAGGCAAGGTGTGCTTTCTGTTTGTTTATTTGTTTTGTTTACCTTGAGACCGCAGAGGGCAGGGGGTGGGCGAGGGTTTTCGTTTTTGTGCAGTTTGTGTTTTTCTGTTGTATGCACCATTTGATACCGACTGTCATACATTGTGGAGTTTGTTCTGTATGTCTGAACGATAAATGGTGCTAATAAAAAATGTATCTCAAAAAAACAAAAAACAGCCTTGTAGTGTCAAACTCTGCACATACATCATTTCTGCACAGTTAAGGTCAACCATGTGAAGTCACAAAAAACAAAAAACATCTTTGAGTGGACGGGCACTTCAAACTTTGCTTGATATGTAAGTGATGACAACACTCTCAATACTCAGAAACAAAAAAGAAACATCACTTTTCTTCTGTTCAGTCCATCTGCAAAGTAATATATATATATATATACATATATACATATTTCTGACCACTTCAACTAGAGACAAACAACTGGAATTTAAACATAGATTTTTCCTAAATTTTCATTGAAATGCACAACTACTTGCTTGAAAGATGGTGTACACAGACAACACAAATAAACCATCTCTTGGTTGTGTGTTGGAGTACAGAGACTCCTAGTGGTTTAAACTTGACCCGACCTCCTAGTCACCCAACTCGCATGGCTGACCACTCAAAGCATACCAAACCAGACACACACATACCAGAGCTCACACACACAAAAATGCACCAAAATAACACTGTCCACTCAGCTCAGAAAACGTGCCACACAAACAGTGCTTCTCCTGACTGATCACTGCACGCAAACAGAAGTACACCCCCACTACACACACTCACAACCGCCAAAAACCAAAGAGCTTAGATAATGGCACAATATATAGTCAGTGCTGAATTACCACCAAACATTATTTGGAAAAATAATGAACTCATGTACACATGAAGTAATAAAAAACATGTACTGAATGTAGATATCATCAGGGAAACTAACACTTATTTTATAAAAGAAAATCTATAATATACTGTAACAGTCAAACAGGAGGAGAATAGTTAAATTTAAAAAACAAAACTCAGCATCAAAAAGATGTCCTACATGTTTTAAGTATGAACTGTGATACTAAATCAATGCAAATTTGAGTTCTCCTCCTCCAGGAGGAATATCTATTCATACAATCCCTTATTCCAACATTTCTCCTGTAGTGCACGACAAGACTAAAAACATCATCACCTATCACTCACCTTTTCAGCTTGTGCCTTGAACCTCTTTGCTTAAGGACTGGCACAGTGTATCTTATGATGGCAAAGCCTTCACACCCTGAAGAATAAAGTGTCTGTACCCACAGTGTGTGTCCACAGTGCTGACTTGCCACCGGCTGGCTAGCTAAAACACTAAAAGCTCCACAATAGTGTCCAACTCACAAAGCCCTGTTTGTGTCTGGTGTTGTTTGTCCAATAAAAGCAAACAATGGCATTCCATGGCTTGCAACTGTATTCACTGCAGGCCTTTCCAAATGTAAAGCGCATTCAGACACCTTGGTTGGTGGACAAAGCTGTGAATCTGTGTCACATGTGGGGTGGGAGGGCCGGGGCAAATGGGGTGAGTTAGGCCGGTCCCACTGTATCTCCGCTCCATGAGCCCACCGGCATACGATGCATGCTCACACTCCTATAGGTAAAAGAAAGGTAGTCCAAAAGCACACTTACCTGATTTTGTCCGCTGCACTGTCAGACCTGCAGAGGAAAAGAGGGGAGAGAGAATTCAGTCATGGGGTACTGAATCCAATGCCACTGATCTCAGTTCAGTGTTAATTATACACTGCATTACTACTTTGGATATCATTAACAATGGCAATACTAATACAAGGTTAATAACACATAATATACTATTAAGTATTTTTTTTGCATATATTGAGACATTTTTTAGCGTTTATCATTGTCACACATGAAACATCCATTATTGGTATGATTAGTTAAGGTATGTTTGATAACATTATACAACCTAGTGTTTATCATTCTGTAAATACTGATATAAGCACCTGAAGGATTCATACAGCTGTATTATCAGTTGATACATTCTTTAAAATGCACTGTATTATTATAAATGAATACAAATATGTTGTGAAGGATTAATTAACCAGTTCATAATCCAGTTACAGGTGCTTAAAAGGAGAAATTATAATCATTGACAAATATCATTAATCAACTCATCTTGGATCAGAACTTCTGAGACAGGTCTGCTTACTGTCCCCAGAGCCAAAACTAAACACAGAGAAGCAGCATTTAGCTTTTATGCACAGCATATCTGGAACAAACTCCCAGAAAACTCTCTGTTCTAACTCTCTTCTTTCAAATCAGGGTTTAAAACTTTGCCACTGAATGTTTTTAAAATTAAAATTTTAAACTTTTTTTACTATTTATTCATATCTTGCACTGCATTGCCTTACCTTGCTAATACCTGCTACAGTAAACAAGGCGGGTTAAAGTAAAGTGTCACTATACAGTAGTTATACTCTTCACTGCGATGGCATGTCTCAGTGTGTAATCCTGATTCACAACTCACAACCATGTGCTGCGTCATCTTCAATGAGTCATATTACACTTAGTCTTAGCAGCAATGTCACACTGTAATGTTACATAACCATATCTGCAGTTATAGTAGAGGAGTTGAACTTGGCAAAAGCCTCAGATGCAAATACACGAAAATTACAGCAAATGAGCAAACTTGTCCTCATGACATCATCCGATTTTCATCAGTCATCCCTAAACCACGACGGATGCGCTGATAATCTGGCAGAAGCAGCTAAAAAAAAAAAAATCACAGCGAGTGGTAAATAATTAACCGGCAGCCTGCTGTCACTTCCCCAGAAAACGCAGCTGTATATAGCACACTGAGCAAACTGCAGCACACAAGACAAACAGAAACAGACGCGGTAAGAGCAAAAACAAGACTGACGGACATGGAGATGGGTAAGAGTTCTGGAGAGGCAGCGGTGCAGCCTCCAGGCAGAGATGCAGCTGTTTTTACCTGCAGAGGAGACATGACATTCCGTGCCCTCTAAAGCCGGCTACAGAACGCTGCTCTCCCTGCAGCTGCTGCAGACACCCCTCACTAGCTATCACCAGCACAGCAAAGAGAAGAGCAGCGAGAAATCCCATAGGTTTGACAGGTACTGTTCCTAACTCGAGCAAGTGCAGACACTGAGCGAGAAGAGTGCGCGGGAGGGAGAGCCAGAGAGAGAAACAAGGAGAGGACTGCAGGACGGAGAGAAAGAGTGGAGGTGTGGGGAGCGGTAGATGGAGCTAAAGGTAGCTAAGTGGGTGGTTACTACGAGCCTAGACGAAGAGGATTCCTACACATTTTCTGTTTTTATCGGAACATTCCTACACCATTCTCAAAATAAATGAATTAGCTATTTTGACAATATTAACACCTGTGTGATCACAAAACAGCCTCTTCTCTGTGCAGCCAGTAGCTACAGTATTTAACCACACACGTTTTGCAGATGCTAAAAAAAGCTAACTGTGCATCACTAAAAGCATGAAATTAGCCATAATAACAGAAGAAACCTTGGTGTAGTCCTGTATTTCCTTGCCTCGAGTTTTTTTGTAAGAAGGCTGTGGTTATGTGATATGACTTCTCAGCTTGTGCTACAGACCTAGAAATTGGCAAGTTCAGTACTGTTTCCAAGAGCTGAAAGGTGTTACATTTGGCTGAGATTTAGTGTACAGGTTATCCTTAGTCCAACTCTGTTTACATTTATGTGATGACCTAAATCTAACACTTCAGCCTGGGGCTGGGTGATATGGAGAAGATCAGATATCATGATATTCTTGTCCTAATACCTTGATGTCGATATTGTGGCGACATTATAGGGTTGACAATTGGTGCTTTAACAAAATATCTTCACAATGAGATTTTAGATAAATAATCTTCAGTAATGTAGATAGAATGACTAAGTGGGTGAAGGTAAAAATAACAGAAGAGCTAGAACAGTCTGGTAACACAGAAAATATCATCTCTTTACTGTAATGCAGCCTTTAAAACCACGAAAAGACAATACTTAAGCCATTTCCGATATTACAATATCCAAAATCTCAGACGATATCTAGTCTCATATCACGACATCAATATAGTATCGATATATTGCCGAGCCCTACTCCATCCATCCATCCATCTTCATCCGCTTATCCGGGGTCGGGTCGCGGGGGTAGCAGCTCCAGCAGGGGACCCCGAGCCCTACTTCAGCCATTTAATATATTGTTTTAGTCAAAATAATTTGACTAAAATACTCTACCCTGCAACGTACCACAAACACAGGAGGCTTGGACCTCCCCAACCTTAAAGTGTATCACAGAGCCAATTTCAGCTACGGGCCCTCAGAGTGTGGATGGACCCCCCATCTACAGTTCCATGTGGAGAAATAGCGCAAAACCTCACTGGAAGTGTAAGACTACAAGACCTTGCCATTGCAGGTGTGTGTCCAAAAATGTTTATGCTAGCTAGGGCTGGGACGGTATGGATTCTTTCTTACCGCGGTTAAAAAGCAAGAAATTCCTGCGGTAGAGCGGTATACCGCCAACCCCCTTACGAGAGTAGCGTAAGTTAGAGCGAGAATGGCAGGGTGCCTTAAGTGAGTGACGTCAGTGACCGTGTGGTCGCGTAAGGAGAGCGAGCGGTAATGGAGAGTAGCGTATGAGTGCCGCTGTGAGGAAAAGCGAGAGGAAAAAGAGATAGCAAAGATGATGTAAAGTGAGTTAAAAGTGAACAATAAAACAACAAGCTAGAGCTTCTCAAGACACGGTGGCTTTATCTATTGTCAATACTTCCGGTAAAGTGAATGGCGTTACCCCCGAAAAACATTGGGTTAAACCTTACAACATGTTGCAGCCCGAGTGCAGCCCGTCTAGCAGCTGAGCAGACAGAGAGCAGAGAGGGTGACTCGGCAGTCCGCTAACTTGATGCTCTCTCTACCGATATAAGCTGCTCTGTTTTAGGCTACGAAACGTGCATGCAGGCTGAAATTCAACCGTGCCGTTTTATCGTGATAAAGCTATAAACAGAAGGAAACTCTGTTAGCTGCTAGGCTAATGTGCAATGGTAAACACTGCAGCTGTAACGTTAATGTGTCTACCTCAGCTGAGAACGGAGAAATGTCTGATACAAGACATTACACAGGTAGGCTACTCTCGCATATTGGCCTAATAGTCAACACAAATGGAATGTTATTATGTGTCATGGAACATTGCGCTCCCCAACTCGCGAAAGGTCAGATTTGCTCCATCTTTTGATGATAAGTTTTGTTTAGAAAACCTTGAATCCATGTAAGACATAATGTCATTAGACACAATCCATGTCATTAGAATAATTGAATCCATGTCTTTACAATCAATGAATCCATGTCATTAGACATAACGTGATTCAGCTGATTCGCGGGATTGACTGACTCCCATGAGAACTCACGAGTCATCAACAACTCATGAGTCATCGAGGACTCGTGAGTTGTCAGCAACTCACAAGTTGTCTGCGAGCCGAGGCAAGCTTGTAATGTTTCGGACTGTCTGCTCGACCTAATTGCATTTAACATACTACATTTATACACCAACACCTACTGTAGGCCTAGCTAGGCTACGTGCAGAACATTTTGTGTTATTTCACAAGTGAAAGAATGGCTTTTGTTGTGGATTTGCTTTACCCTGAGCTCAAGGAGAGACTTCACTCGCTCGTCTGAATCAGATCCACTCATATAGCCGAGTGATTCGCGCGGCGCGAGAACTCATGGATCACCTGACAACTCATGAATCACCGACAACTCATGAATCACCGACAACTCACGAGCCCTCGTTGACTCGTGAGTTCTCGAGTGAATCCTACGGTCTGCGAGCTTCTGGCTCTGAGTCTGCGGGTCGGGACTGTCTCTCTGCTCACTCAGGCGCTTGAGTTGACTTGTGGAGTTGCTGTTGCCTAGTTATAAAGCTTTTTGCAGCAAAGATGGCTAGGAATAGTAGAAGCTAATGTTGCAAGAGGTTTGTGTGTGGCGCTGTTATCATTTTAGATTGAATTGTAGTAGGACTCAACTGAACCAGGTTAATGATACTAGAGACTTGCGATTCGTGAGTCAATTTAAAGACTCGGGTTAAAGATCCAAGTGAATCACGACTCGAACTGGTTTACTATTATTACCAGCACATTGACCAACTTTAAACAGGTGGAGGAGCAACTACGCTACACCAATAAGTGGAATTTGAATACCCCAATATGGCACAATGCACACTTAATGTCTGGTAACAAACCCTTTGCTTGTAAGCAGTGGAGTGACAGAGGTATTTATACTTTAGACCAGCTATTCAATGAGAAAGGTATGTTGAGTTTTGAATACCTGAGCGCTAGTTTTGCGGTCCCCAGGACATCTTTCTACCTTTATCTTCGCATAAGATCAGCCCTAAAATGTTATGGAGTACCATGGGGAAACAGTCTTGAGGCGCACCCAGTCATTAAATGGTTTGTTGATTTTCCTGTGAGAGGATTAGTGTCCAGGATTTATGCTAAACTGATGCAAGTGTCCATAGGAGAACTCCCAATAGTGGGGAAATGGGAGCAAGAGCTCAGCCCTGAAGGGAACGCAATTAATTAGGAGACAGTTTGGGACAACATGTTCCACTGTTCCAAGAACCCAAATCACCAGCAGATCCACTTCAAAATATGTCATAAGACATATTGGACTCCTCAGAAGAGATAAGTCTCTAAAGTCATTCCAACTCCTTATTGTACGTTCTGTCAACCTGAACAAACTGGAACTTTCCTGCATATGGTCTGGGAGTGCGAACAGGTGCATGAGTTCTGGAATATACAGACAAATAATGGGGGACAAATAAAGTAACTTGACTTGACATCCTATCACATCAGATATCAAACAACATCGATAATATCTGATGTGATAGGATGTCAAGTCAAGTTACTTTATTTGTCCCCCAGTGGGGCAATTTGTTATGCAGCAGATAGTATAATAAAAACACACACAATCATACACACAATGCAGAGATTTGCCAACCATGCAGGCAATTTTAAAAACATAAATAATAAATCAAGTTATCTATGGTTCTTTATAGAATTAAAAAGTAGAATGGCAGCAGGTACAATGGTTTTGTTACTTAATGACGACTCTAAATTACACCTGCTTGAGAGACAGAGGAAGATCTGGCTAGCCAGCTCAACTGCAACCAAGAAAATGATAGCTCAACGCTGGCTCCCCCCCCCACTCACTTTGTATAAAACAGTGGTTGGCATATTTTCTAGACATAATTATGTTTGAGCATTCTACAGCAAGGATTAACAAGGCCAGATCATCGACTATCAACCTATGGAAAAACACAGCAGCACAAGTATCAGACCTAATGACCTCAGCGCCACAAGAACTAGAGGAGAGTGACTAGGCAAGGTGTGCTTTCTGTTTGTTTATTTGTTTTGTTTTCCTCGAGACCGCAGAGGGTGGGAGAGGGTTTTTGTTCTTGTTCAATTTGTGTTTCTCTGTTCTGTATGTGTAATGATAAAAAACTATAAAAAATTGAAATAAAATAATAATTTAACTGTATTTAGGTGCTGTGGGTGAAATCTGACATCTGGGACCCTTATGTTAGCTGCTAAACAACCATCTTGCTAGAAAACAAACCCAAAAGACAGAAACTAATCATTGACCACCAACCCTGAAAAATAGGTTGCACGACAAGCAAGATCAAAGACCCCTGCATCAGTGCAGTGTACCTTTCACTACTCTACTCTTCATGCTGTGTGTCATAACTGTATTTCAGGCCAAAAAGACGATATAAAAAGTTCAGTAATGCAGATAGGTCTACAGTACTTTCCTGACACATACTTCCTAATCTCCTAACAGGTAAGAAATCACTCACCAATTTCCTCCTGGCTGCAAGGCTTTACTTCAGGTATAAAATATGAGACTGCATATCACACCCCACGCCACCAGGTACCCACACACACACACACACACACACACGCTTAAAACCGACAGGTACACACACCTACACACCAGGTTCAATAACTGATTTAATGTGGCCTGTCACTTGTGCTCCTGTGACAACCGCAGCATATTCTAAGGTGATACAGAGCTAATGATACTGCCTGTCTCTCAGCTGAAACTGAGCTATGGGAAAGTAGAGACACCAATTACTGTAGTCAAAGTTACACATGGCTACTATTGCATGACTTTTAAAAAGGCAGATACCCGGAAAAAGGACAAAAAAGGCCTTTTTGCGCGAGTCAAGTGCACAAACACCCTCTATGGTCTTCTCGTTAATGTCACTGACATTACTCCATTTGCACAGTTTAAGTCTCTTCCAAGAAGAATTATTTTAGCTAGTTCAAGGCTTGAATTTGTATTCTGAAGGAGAAAAAGTAGATAAATTAAAAAGCCACAATGAAACAGACAGAAACAAGTTATGTAGCAGTGCCTTTGTGCACCAGTATGAAGGAAGAGCCCCCTAGTGGAGAATGCATTCAAAAGATAGACTGCTGTGACCATAGATGAGGTAATACATTGACATTTTGAGTTGATTATTCATCCCAGCAGCATGAATCTGCAAGTGACCTGGTAGACAAAATAGTCACAACCGTACTGTCTGTGCCCTGATTTGCCCTTAAATTATAATATAATGCAGCTATACTGCAAAAACAAGAATGATTCAACAGTTTCAACTTATACTGTATATCGCCAGCATTCAGTTTACTGAATGGCCATAGTAAAATGTGTCCTGGATTTAGTCCTCCGATTTTGATTTAAGCTAAAATTTCATTATAATTGGGGAAATCTCTTATAATATTGAGGCCCATCCAGAGGCAACACATACACACACATACACGCCAACACACACATATTGCTCACCTCTCCTCTCGGATAAATGGAGTCAAGAAGCGAGTGTTGTCATCTTCATGGCTGCTTTGCTGGCTGCTTTGCTGGCTGCTCTGCTGGCTGCTGCAATGTCACATGAAAGAGAAGTGAGTCTGTCAATCATTCACACACAGCATGCTTATATTAAACTGAAATTTGATGGTGTATATCCATTTCATCTAGTGTTATTTAAGAAAAGGTTATTGTAAGTAATCTCATGAATCAAGGTTATTAGTTACTATGAAAACTACCATGGTATATTTGCCCCTGCAAACAAGAAACACAAGGCGAAAAACATGAAGAAAAGGCATGGCATAAATAGACCCTATTGTATAAACTTGACAGTTTATCTTTGATATTACATTTATTTTCAGCTTTTTTTTCACTACATTATCTAGGCCCCTGCAGGGTAAAAATATCAGTGTCTGTCGCTTCTGCATCGCTTTCTGCTGGATCCAACATCAGCTGTCCAAGCTCCTGCAAATTAAGCGTCAAATATACCTGTATATGGCAACTTGGTCTGTCTGGATAAGACTCCTGTCCTATGGCTGCACATACCAAATGATAACACTAGAGGGAGCTATATGACATAGGCTATGAACAAGATAAGGCTCCTGATAATAAGTAAGAGTTAAAGAGAGAGAATAAAAAGCACGAGTAGTTAGAGATTTTTGACTGACTTCCCTATTATAAGATTCTGCTGTCATTCGGTCCACACTTTGACATTTAAGAATAAAACCGTTCTGTTGGGAAAGGTTTTCATTAATTCACACTAACTCTGCGGGGTGCCCTAATCTAATTCCAACAGGAGCAATGCTCTACAAAAGGCTGAAGGAGAACCTGGAATGTATGAGAAAGCATATTTTGATAGTTGAGACTTTTCGTATGCTGTAGATGCACCCTGAACATAGTTTTTAAACTTAAGTAGCCATTACCCAATGATTTAACCTTGTATTGAGTCTTAATGCGTTATTTTTCTCAAAAGAAGTGAAATAATCATCTCAATATTTATTTATCTTTACTCAGTTAAACTGGATAACATCAAAAACATATGACCTCATCACATTGGCAGAGCTTTTCAAAAGTGAGCGTCGTTAAGTAAAAGTCAGCTTTAAATAGTCTTTGAAAAGCTACATTAAGGTTGAAAAGATGCATTCAAGTGTGGCATACAGTACAGTACCATTTATGCATTTGAGCAGTTGGTATGTCTATACATTAAACTGACGCTGTATATTGACAGTACAAAGCCAAGATCAGTGGATTCATTCAAAAATTGACACCTTTTATTACCACATAGCCTACATAACGTGAAACCTTTTTGTGTGTGGAATATCACTTGAGCTCAACTCCCTCATGTCTCAGCTCATGTCTCGTCTGCAGCAGGTATAGTGTTTCTGCAAGCTGTTCTCTCAGAGGGGCGACATACGGTACGTGCCGTGAATGCAGATGTGTTTGTTCGGCTTTATGCAAGTGTTTATATACAGTATGTATCCTTTCCCTTCTGTGCATTTTCTTTTGAAATTAAGAGGACAGAAAGTTTACATGGCATGGGCCCCACTGAATTATTCATTACTCATACACAATTGATGGAATATGCGCTTTCAACATAACAGCAAAGAGGTGTAACAAAATACAAAAGTCAATTTTATAGACAGAGTTGCAAGCCGTTGCAAACCATCTACAGAAGGGATCTTCAACAGGAGGTCCGGGACCCCTAGGGGGTCCTCAGAGTCAATGCAGGGGGGCCTCCAAATTATTGTTAATTTTTGAAAGCTTTTTCAAAATTTAAAGTCTTAATATGAATCCAGTATATTATTAGCAAATATAAATCCCCACAGCTTACTGGCCTATCGTCAAGGTAGTCACTAAGGCCATCCACAGATGTGTGCAACATGAATGTTTAACATTAAAACTAGGGGTGGTACGGTTCATGAAAAAACATCCGAGCTGCTCGGTTCGCTTGTCTCGGTTCGGAGCGTGTGTGTGTCGCACGGTTCGTCAGTACACTGTTAATGTGCACTAACCACTTACTGCCGTAGTGCCCACTTTCAACACCTATGTTAAAACACTTGCTGGAAACGACAAGGGGGATGAGCAACATGAACACAACACGTGGCAGCTGATTGGACGAACGCGTCACGTGGTTCTTGCTGCTCCCGAATTTCAAAACAGACTCTAATGGCGTCTCGTTCTGAATACGATCTCATATTTGACGAACAGTTTGCCGAAAAGTAATTCTGAAAACATTTTAAGCGAGAAATAGGCCATACAGTTGCTGAATCTGTCTGTTTTTTGGATCGACAAAGGTCAGTTTAAAAGATTTTCGTCAGATTTTGAGAGGCGCCGAGCCGACCACTCCTCAGGTGGAGTGTGGAGTGTGGAGTGCTGCAGGTCACGTCACATGCAGAAATGGTAAGTGGGAGAGGTAAGGAAGGCTGCCCGGAGTTGGAGGATGCGCCAGCGTCGTATATAGTCTGGTTTGTGGGAACATTTTGGATTTCATGTTATCTATGATGACAGCGGAAATAAAACAATAGATAGAACTGCCACTGTGTGCATGTATTGTGCAACATGCATTCAATATGCTAATTTTAGCTATATATCATATGCTGAAGTGTATTTCTGGAGTGTTAAAGATTAAAAGAAAAAATAACAAGAACTGTACAGAACCGAAAACCGTGACCCTAAAACTGTGATACGAACCGAACCGTGGATTTTGTGAACCGTACCACCCCTAATTAAAACATAATTTATAAAATCATGCCAACAATTATTAGGCTTTGAATAGCTTAGTATTCTATGCAAACAAGGTACAGCATGTGTAACGGCTTTAGGTTTTATTGTAGGCTCAATTTAATGTGCAACTTCATTTTATAAAACATGTAGTAGGGGGTCCCTGCTCCATCTCTCTTTCAGTTAGGGGGTCCTTGGCTTAAAAAACATTAAATACCCCTAAGCTACAGTATACAGTAAAACAGCATGAAATGCTAAATGCCTGTGCTGATGCATTATTTGGGATCTTTGTTCACAATATAGAATGCACAACACAGCTGGTCTGTGCTCACAGCATTCAAACAATTTATTTTAGATCAAGTATGATCCAAATCTGAATCATATTTGTATATTTTTAAGCATCTCATTATCTTAGCCACATTGTTAACATTTGTGAGTCATTGGTGTAAACATAGTTTACAAGTTGTAAGAAGGTATTATATTTACTGTCGACATGCAATCAGAAGCAGTAACATTGTTAAGAGTTACCTTACTTGATGCAATGCAAATTTTTAAGGTGATGGACCTCGTCACTCGCTCTGATCCATGACAATTAGGGGTGGTACGGCTCACGGTTTTCGGTTCTGTACGGTTCTTGTTATTTTTTCTTTTAATCTTTAACACTCCAGAAATATACTTCAGCATATGATATATAGCTAAAATTTGCATATTGAATGCATGTTGCACAATACATGCACATAGTGGCAGTTCTATCTATTGTTTTATTTCTGCTGTCATCATAGATAACATGAAATCCAAAATGTTCCCACACACCAGACTATATACGACGCTGGCGCATCCTCCAACTCCGGGCAGCCTTCCTTATCTCTCCCACTTGACATTTCTGCATGTGACGTGACCTGCAGCACTCCACACTAGAGTCTGTTTTGAAATTCAGGAGCAGCAAGAACCACGTGACGCGTTCGTCCAATCAGCTGCCGCGTGTTGCGTTCGTCACGCTCATCCCCCTCGTCGTTTCCAGTAAGTGTTTTAACATAGGTGTTGAAAGTGGGCGCTACGGCAGTAAGTGGTTAGTGCACATTAACAGTGTACTGACGAACCGTGGGACACACACATGCTCCGAACCGAGACGTGAACCGAGCGGTTCGGATGTTTTTTCATGAACCGTACCACCCCTAATGACAATACTTAGAGAACAAACAATTGCACGGAATTTTTCATTCACTTTATGACCAACATAAAAGTTTAATTGCTAAAAAAAAAAAAAAGATGAACTAACAAGTTATTCAAGTACATTTTCCTCCTCTTCTGCTGCTGTGATGAAGCAACTTGATGAGCTTGTGGACCTATTAACATTTATTCAAATGGATAACAGTAACTCATCTGGTTTCTTGTTTTCATTAGACACTTTGTGAGGTTGTGTCTGAAATATTTAAATGCTTTGACGAAATGGAAGCAGTGAAGCCTGGTGAAAGATACTGCACCACCTCCTCAAAATAGCCCTGCTGTTATCAGCCTACAGAACAGCAGATTCCACTCTGTCTGCAAACTTCCACTGTTCCTAGACGCACAATCACACACACACACACACACACGCACGGAGTGGAAAATCAGAGGCGAGAACCCCTTCAAAGGCTAGAACGACAACAGCAATGACTAAAACTGCACGTGTATCCATGCACGTCTAAAGGGCATCCTTTTTTGGTTTACTTTTTCACTTTTTCACACACATATTATATTACTACTAGTGTTTTTGATATTTGATTGATTGCCTGCAGTACTATTTGTTCAGTGTTTTTTCCTTTCATTTATTGGTCTGGTAATGTAGTCCGCAGCTGCACAATATTTCTTATTTTCCTGTTCATTCTGTTTCATATCATTTTAGCTTATTTAGCATTTTGTATTATGGTAGGTACTTTGAATTGCTGTTGAGGTGCTGTACAAATAAACTTGCCTTACCTTGCATTGCTGCAGGTGCAGCTCATTTTAGAACAAGGAGCTGAATCTTATCAGAGCATCTTCCTGTTAACTTACAGCATGTTCACAGCCAACCATGCTCCATACTCTGGCTGGAAAACCAGAGTCAATGTGCATGCATGTAGCAAGCTGCTTCAATTATATATTTGGCTGTCAAAAAACTGCCCTCAATGCAGCAATAATAAATTAATGTGGGCAACAGTGCTGACTTGATTGAAAATATCTATGAGAATACAGGGTACAGCACACTGTTTCCTGAACATGACAAACCTATATCAATAATTGAGTTAAGATAAACATTAAGATCTGGATTATTCATGTCACTCCCAAACTGCTTTAAGCCTATAGATTTTTTATATACTACATGCAGCTAGTAATAAGTAGCAGATTGAGGAGGAGCCATGTCGTCTTAATGCCACAGCATGGCGTTAAGCTGAGGAACGCTTGTTAGAACAGTCCACATTACACCCTGAGGGGGAGCCGGGCTATACTGATGGTGCGCTGGATAATGACACATTTCACACACAGTAAGGTTGTCGGGGTTATGCAATCATGCCTCTGGAGAGTTGATGTCTTCCACTCAGACAAAGATAACACATTGATGGAGTGAGTAATGAAGTTGTTCCTGTCCTGCCATCTGTCACCAGTAATAACTCTTAGGATACATCAAAGACAGCAAAGAAATAACTACCAGCCATTCCATGTTTTAATTCAAAGAACTGCACTTGTTAATACATTGTGAAAAGATGACATTATGTCCCAAAAATGATAAAAGTAGGTCACGTCCAACGAATTATCCCATGACTAATTTGAGTACAATGAAGCAAGCAGAAGGAAGAATGGAAAACAAATGGTTCTGGTTGACTCAATTTTACCATAACTACACAGTGACGGCTCTCAGCTCAGTGCATTATCTTATGGCACCAGGGACTGCTCCAAACTCTCAGGTAAAATAAAAATCATGACTTAACTCATTCCAAAACACAAACCGCTCAAAAATATAGTTACTTAAAAAAATAAAAAAAGTTTTAATGTCATACCAGAACTGAGTTCTTTTGGCGTACTCATTAGATTCTCTTTGTGAGTCCTCCACATAAGTTAATTCATAGAACCACAAATAAAGTCGATTGAGATAGTTTGCAATCTTTGTATATATTTTCTTAATTTGTAGGGACTGATGGACAGCTTGAGTTTATGGTATAGTATATCCAGATACAAGTACACATTGCGTCTTTCCCTGATTTTAGTAACACTCAACTGAAAATGTTGCATACTTATTCTGAATACCTTTGTATTGCGTTTTTAACTACAACCCTTCAACACGCTCATTTAACATGTTTAAATTAGGAAGGTCATTTTATTGAAATTGCTAAAATACTTTAACTTTGAAGGGGTCGATTGATTTTCTGGACTCTATGCCCTTTCCTCTAGTGCTACCATCAAATACTGTATCTCAGGTGTCAGCATGTCTCAAAACCATGTATCCGATAAGATGAAACCGATTGATTTTGTAAACCCTTTAACCTTTCCTCTTGTACTGCTGTCGCACCAACCTTTAGTTTTAGATGACCCTACAGTATCACCTGAGCCCTTTGTTTTAAACACAGCATCAAGTGTGTATATTTATGATCCCAGGAGTAAGACGTCTGTTAACGTTAGTGACCATGTGTCTGCATTCTGCTGGGTCAATTCTTGGAGTGTAACAATCTTTGCCATTATCATTTTAGCAGCTCAAATGTATGGACTTTACATTTCTTGTAAGCGTAACCTCAACCTAAGTTGTGCCCTCTAACCTTCACAAGGCTCACATGGGTTGATCTCATATTCCCTGATCCATATGTAAACAAAAGAGTAGAACCCAACAATCAAAACACAAGGATGAAGCCCGCTTTAATTTAAAAAAACTAATTAGCTGGCCTATAAATGTCAGGACAAGATCTACATTTACTTACTTAAGCTGGTGTCATTTGTCATTTTGGGGGTTTTTTTGCAAGTAGGTTGTTTTCCAGTGAAGTTCGAAGCGATCATTTCAAAAACAAAAAAACATGCTACTATACCACAAAGCGAAAAAAGATGCAGTAGAATGTATGCTACTAAAAGAACAAAGGGAGAAGACTCAGGATAACTTTAATCCATCCATATACATTAACACAGAAGGGATGACATTTTGTTTCTCTTTGTGGTGCTACTTTCACATATTTGATAAAAAGTTATGTTTTGCTTCAGATTGAACGCAAGAATACGTAGAAAAGCACCTAACAAAATAAACACGGTAACTACCTTGTTTTATGCTGAGTGGACATTAAATGGCATGCTGTTCATCAAGCATCAAACTCTGAAAGATGAAAAAAGACCTCAAGCTACACAGAAGTCTAAATGTTCCAGCAACTTTACCCTCTTTCAGTGATTGATACAACACATTAGTGCAGGTAGCCTTGAAGCAGCATGGAGAAATTAGGTAAGATGTGGGGAGAAGAGGGGAATGAGGAGACGTGAGTAGAGAGGGCCCATACCAACCTGCTCTCACTGCCTTGCTCCTTCTTCTGTCGGACCTTCAGCCACTTCCTCAACAGAAAACGCTTGCGTCGTGGAGAGGCACTGGGCGTGGAGCAGCGCGACCAGGAAGAGGTGGCATCTTCATCGCTGGATGGCGTGATCTCAATGGAAGGCAGCTGGAGGTACTCCTTGGAGCCGGAGCTGGATCGGGCTGTGAGGTGGCCGCTGGTTAGCCGCCCCCTTTCAAGCTCCCTCTCGCTGGGCACGTTCCTCATGCGCCGCATCTTAAAGCGCTTGCGTCGGAGCGTCGGGGTTGAGAAGCTGGATCGCACAGAGCCATCCGACACTGTGTTGGCTCCTCCGTCTGAGTATGCTGGAGCATCGTTTGGGACGCTCACCTGGAGTGAAGGGGGCCTAAGAGCGTCACTCATGGTCCTTACTAGCTTTCTAAAGTGCAAATACAACACCTACTTTTTTTGAGATCCTTGGTTAAAAGAACTGCAAATGCTACAATTCTGCAGCTTGTTAATTAAAAAGTTGAGGTTTAGTGCTGAACAGATGAGGCACCTTTTAGATCCGTGACAATTTTTGGTGGACCTCACACAGACCCCTCAGCTCTGCTTGTTTATTTTAAAGCCCTCTCCGCGTGCCAGCCAATGGATTGAAAGACTGGCTGAGAAGTCCTGATAGCAGATATCTTGGGCCCGACTAAGTCCTTCCGCTGCTCCTCAGCTGTTGGTTGATATGTATTAGCTCGGTGGCTGGCTGACAGACTGAAGAGCGGTCTTGTGGCAGTAAACTCAGGCTGGAGAGGAGAGGGCTGGATTAGATAACAAAGGAGGCTTCTGTCCTGAGAGCAGCAGATGAAACATGTATAAGGTCTGTCAGGGAGTGTAACACAACTCCTTTGCTGATCCTCCCCAGGTACTGGCAGGCCAACTTACACACACACACACACACACACACACACACACACACACACACACACACACACACACACACACACACACACACGCTGTGCTACTGTCGAAGCTGCCAAAGCGGTTACCTCAGCTGCTGTTGCTACTGTAATGCTAAAGAGTAAGGCACCAACTGTTAGCCTTTGAATATTGATGCTGATATTATGTAAAGGCTGGGAGGTTATTTGTTGTCACTTTGTGCTCATTTTAAAGTTGCTGCAGCAGAGGACGTCACTGTCAGTCCGGACTGCGCCCATGCTGGAGGGTGAGGTCCGTCTTGTGCCCCAGTGTGTCGCCGTCTTCACGCAGTTAATGCCTACAGGTTAGAGGGAGGTGATAGGACTGCAAGGCTGAGGGTGATGATGACCAAGATAAGCAGCCACACTAAACACATACACAAACACACACACGCAGGCACATAATTTAAAAAGGCAGGCATAGTGTACAGGAACACACACAGTCAGATACCATGATGACTAGTCACAGGAAACATGCAGCACTTGTGATTAGATGCACAAACACACTCACACTTTATCAAATTCTGATCTACTCAACATACAGTGCCTACTCACCACCATGCACCAGCCCAAGTATATCAATCCCTAACACCTTTCTTCCCTAATAACTTCCATAAGTGTATCACAGACCTGAAGGTAATTGGTTCCAACTGGCCTACTGCTAGGATCCGTGCTAGGCTAAGCTACCGGTGGAGCCGTCGGAAAGAGCTACAATGTGCACCGAGATGATGAGGGTATGTATGGACTTATCTAACTCTGGGGGTTACGGTGAATAAGCTTAAGTCCCAATAAGTCAGCGTGTTCCTTTAAACATTATGTCAGTTTCCACAAACAAAATCAGCAATAACAGACAACCTCTGTAGATCACAGCCTCTGTACACAATAGATATCTAAGTGGTGGCCGACTGCTTTATAGGTTAAAGGGCATCCATGATAAGAGTACACCACAGTCCTGTCAGTTTTGCAGGTGCAACTGCCAAGCAAACAGAAGAAAAATAAAATAAATCGAGGGAAAACCATCACAAAGGAAGCAGTCAGAGTTGAGTGGGAAAAACAAAGTCAATAGTAAACACCACCGTCTCCGTTCTTCTCCTAAGCTATGCTGTTAGAATCACTATAATTATTGCTCTACACATATGGCTTTCTCAACTGGTCATCTATGAGGTGAGAAACAAATAGCAGGGGTAACGGGTATGTGCCTACTGAGATAGAAGAGAGAGCATGCACTGTTTGCACAGAAATATTATACAACCTAATAGTACCACTCGCTGCTACTACTACTACTACTACTAATAATAATAAAAAAATATACATTAATTAATACATTAAACCATTGAATGAAAAATGTCTATATACAGCTTATTTAAGGTAAGTTTTAAAATCTAGCCAAAAGGTTTAGCAAGAATAATTTATATAATTTAATTTATACTGTTTATTGATCCCCAGTGGGGAAATTACAATTTACACTCCGTTTTGTTAGAAATCCCTACACACAGGCCTGAAATACACACACACATGCTCAGGACCTATTCATGCACAAATGGAGAGCTGTCAGAGTGAGTGGGCTGCCAGTGCTGGACCAGCGCCCTGAGCGGTTGGGGGCGTACGGTGCCTTGCTCAAGAGCACCTGGCAGTGCCCAGGAAATGAACTGGCATCTCTCCAGCTACCAATCCACACTCTGTACTTTGGTCTGTACTGGGACTTGAACTGGCGACCCTCAGGAAAAGCCCAAGAAAAGCCTTTTCTTAAATGGGACAAGTGAGAATAGGCCTGATCTTACAGTTGATCCAAGAGACTTAATAGAAGTGGGATTTGACGACTGCACCACCGATACTATAAGGCCGAGACAAAAAAAAATAACTCCAGAGTTTCTGGCAGAGGGTTTTTAAAGGAACAGCCAAGCAGCTAAAGTGATTATAAAACTCATATTTTGCATCCTGAAACTTTGGGCATTAAAAATAGATTTTAAGGACTGCTGAAATATAATACAGACAAGAATAACGTTTATCAATATCTGTTTTCAGAAGAAATACATTTTGAGTGTGAGTGAGTAACCTATGATTGACATCAACAGACATATAAAACTATCCTAAGCAAAGCAATGTAATGTTTCAACAAATATTGTGCCCTTTAGTTAGAACATAAATGCAGAATAGGACTTAAGAGAGACACCATAAGTCATTCTAAAAGCATGCAATTTTCTTTCTTTTTTTCCTCTCCAAGTACACAAAAAGAAAATTCCATTTTGAAAAGCAGGATGTTAACCATTCAAAACATGTAACACCAACACGCTGCATCAGTTTGTTCATCAGTGTAGCCTGATCGGTTTTGTCAAAGGCTGCATGTAGGTCAACAAGCACCAACACTGAGCACTGACCTCAATCTGCAGCTATCAAAATGTCAATGGAGATACTGAAAGAAGCATGACTCAGACTGCTTAGCTAATAATGGATAACTTTTTCAATAACTTTGTAAAAAAAGAGTCATTTGGAGATGGCCCTATATTTTTCCCAGTAAATACCAAGTACTGAACTAGAATTAGCTATGAGGGGCAGATCATTCTTTATTTTACCACTCATTTTGAGGCACTATGTGAATTCAAACATTGCTATCTGTGTAATAGAGATAGCCAGCCAAATATGTAGGGTTCCCTTTGGATTTCAGCCAGCACAAATTCATTCGCAAATATTTGACTCAAAGCAATTGGACTATTTAAAGGTCAGTGCTAAAAGACAGGAGCACTGTGCACTTCAGTGTGCAAATTCCCCATTCTTGGTGAAATAAAACCTTTTAAAATTCTTACTTAAGCGAGGGATTTGTTGTTTATATTGTGCTCAATGCAGGAACAAAACATATTTCAACAATTTTAAATTACAAAAGGTAATTATAAGGTTACATTTCAGGTCTAAACTAGACATTCTACCATATACAGTAGGTTACTTCTTCACACAATCTTCGTTTTCTGCTATAATTACAAATGGCTCAACATTTTGTACACTGCTTTTTGTGAATAAAAAATAGATCAATAAGACAACTGTTAGACAAGCTTTACCAATCCAAGTATTTAACAAAATGAAAACGCTATAAGAAGCCAACCTTACTATGTTTTTACAATGATGTATTTTTCTAATAAAAAGATGCAACTGGGTCATTACTAATGATGTCCTTGCTTAAGATAGAACAGACAAATCATAGATAAAAATTAGCCATTTATCCACTCCACTTGCATTAATAAATTATGATGAACTCATTGTTTAGTATTCATTAGGAGACGTGTGAATATAATGTATGCATGTTCCACCGTGGCACTGTTTATGTTCCAATAAACATGTGCAATGCAGAGCTAAGCAAATGCACACATACATAACCACACACACTCCGACCTGAAGGCGGAGTGTGGAGGTGGGGAGACATCATGCATTAATTATGGACAAGATGTTTCCTGTTACAGTTTCACACCTTCTACTAGCCTCAGGTCATACTTTGGCATCGCAGGGCTCAACTTAGCCGAGCAGGTGATGTCATGGCTGAGCAGTGAGCATATGGGCATGGCTGAGGATTCAGTTAAAGAGTGTTGTTTCTGCTATGGTTTTTATGTGTTGATATTTCTAGATTAGTCATGTATTAGAAACAACTGTGAAACACTGCTCTCTAGCTTGGGAGTGTGTTGATACACCTGTGCAGTGTAAGTACACTATGATAATATAAAAAAAATAGAGTGCACAGCAGGACGGACTCTAATGGTCGAGCCATCTTGTATCTCAGTGCCTTGTGCACTTTGCCATGCATACGTTAGCGGAGTCAACAGATGGACCTACCACTGAGACGCTTTGCTGTTACAGCTGAGATAGAGATCACAGTTTTCCATCACCATGATGGCTACACAGCCCACAACGACCATGTGATTGCTTGCCTTTTACGCGTCATTAGTGACCATCAAAGTTCAGCTCTATTGTTTTGCTGCGTCTCTATTCTTAGCGCTGTGTCCCTGTCTGCACCATGTCAAAGACCGTGGGCACATTACAGAGGCATGCTGATGCTGATTGAACTAGAACTTGTAAAAATAAATGCAGCATTAGGTGCTCTCATTTCTCAAATGAATTCTGTACAGTGGCACAAAACATAGAGCATCTGAGGACTGGCAAATATCTTTGTCATGGTGGATAAAGTATGACCTATAACAATGAAGAGGCTGCTGTAACAATCCTTACCAATCTATCTGTATAGATACAGGATAAAAAAAGGTCTGGATGCTGGATACTTGTACAAATGTATTTAAGTAAATCTCAGTAAATCTAACCCTAAATAAGTTAATTATTGTGCTATAAAACTAAAGTGTAATAAATGGCCAAAACGGATGTGAAAACCCATTTATTTAAAAGGAAAGAAGAGTGCATCTTAAGTAATTTATTCTATATTCTCCTTGGCAGATTAAAGTATTGAGAAACCATATGCAAAAAGATGGAGAAGGTAATGCTGCTGGTAGGCTGAATGATAGGTTACGACATCTATGACCGAAGAGCAAAAAGTAGGAAGTGCCGGAAGTGCAGGAAACTAGGGTCCAGAGGTCCCTTCTATGAACTCAACTCCATATTCAAACTTTTTATACCAACAAGACAAGTCAAATTAACATTCAATTTATTACACATTATGATGTGTTTTATAGTATTATTTATGTGGAAAAATAAACAACACGTGCAAGAAAGAATGTAATAATCTGAGTGAAATTTGATGTGTGTAATGTGAGACCCCTTCATCTAACAAAAGCTCTATTTTCAAAAGGGGATTAAAAAAAAGAGGAGAGAAATAAGATGAAATAATATTTTCACATTAAATATTTATACTCTGCCTCTGCGTGATCTTTTTCTCACAGGCATGATGCTATTGATGTGCCCATTGAGTCAATACTAATCAAACCGCTCGCCATATTAAACCTGACCATTGGTGGCAGTATGTTATTAAGGTAGAACTATTAGTGATGAGAAAATATTACATGCACTGTGAAGCTATGATGAGATTATAAACCCTGCTCACGTAACAAGCTTCACTCCATCGTACCTTTTCCCTTTCCTGTGCTACTCTACTGTATAACTCTGTACAAGCGCTCCAGTCACACTAGCATCTGATTGAACCCAGACTTGCTGTAAAGACAAACGAAGGAACACATTGTACTGCAAATGACCTGCAATCAAAATAGACTACTTTCTTTGTGGAGCCTAACTCAAGGAGGTTGCAAGGTTATTTTCAGTCATGTATTACTTACATATAAGTAACAGTAACAGCTACAAAAGCTAAAGGACTATCACACAAGGCTTCCTCACAAATTTTAGGGGTTTTCATTAGGTTACATATACAAACTTTTAACATACAGCTACCTAAAATGTGTATTCATCACAAAAAGGGCTGCCGCCTCCTTCTCTTTGGTCCTTTTCTATAGAGACTTTCTGTACTGATTAAAGCCATAGCTTTCATCTCTTATTTAGACACCCTGCCTTCCAAAAATAGCCTTGTTACACTATGGAAACAGGCACTGCTCTTTGGTGAAGTATGTAAAAAAAAAAAAATCTGACTGAATGAGTTTGGTTGGTTTCAAAATGATTGCATTTTAATTAAGGGTAGGCACTAGGAATGCTACAACTAAATGGTGCTGATCTGAATTGGCCAAATCTGTTCTGAATCAATATAAGTTGAAAGAAAAAAGCCACGCAGCAGCAGAATAATGCTTCAATTTCTACCTACGTGTTCTTCACAAAGTTTTCAGAAGGCTGGATGTCACATCCTCATTGAAACACTCCCCATAAAGTAGCTGACCAATTGGTAAATTGGTACACATAATAGGCTTATTCGATTCCCAGTGGATGTTTTCGAAGCAAAGTCAAAGTAGGATAAAGAATACAAACTGAGGGTGAAGGAGAATCCAACAACATCAAATCAACCAGTAAAACAGCCTGTTATGAATAAATAAGTAACTAAATATGTATACTAATGCACAGGTATATCTATTGGGAAATCCACCTTGGAAATAACATGGATAACATAAGCAGCAACCTTTGCTGACTTTGATCAGTATCAGCCCTAAAGAGATTTAAAAAAAATGCCATGATATTAACCAAAAAAAGTCAAGCTTTCAAGGCACCAAATACAAAGCCAGTTTATGGTTCTTAACAGAACGGCAAGATTAGTCTAAATAAGGTCTGATTGGTTCTATTAGTTTTTTATTACCAAAATTAGAAGCCATTAAGTGAGGCTAGTTAATGAATTGATGGCCAGACAGTATATCTGGACCTGTCATGCTATACTGCCTCTCACATTTGGGGTTGCTAATATGAATGACGTGTTTATGTAGTTGCAGGCTGCACTGACACTAACGTGGCACTAATCTTGTGCATTACATTACTTTAGACGATGCTCCTAATTACATCCTTTTCAGACTTTAAGGTAATATACCAAACCATGTTGTCAGAGCTTATAAATACGATTAAATCTTCTGAAATATATTTTAAAAAATCTGCCTTTTGGAGCTTCAGCAGATAAAATTAATCTTCTCCCATCTGAGGGTGTGAGACTGTGCCAATTTTTAGATCCATGCTGCTCACAACTTCTCATAGATGGATAATTAACTCACAATCACGTGAACTGCACTGTTTGCTGACAAACTGAATGATTTTACATTGGTATGAATGAATAGATGTATTTATTTCTCCTAGTCAGGTACTCAAACTGATGGTTGAAACCCTGTTAAAAGTCTCTTTACCATAATGTGATGGAGTGACATATCAGTGAATATTGCCGTGAGCTTTCACAGTTCCCTCTTTTTTCAGTAACAATACTAATATGAAAAAAGAAGCCTTTTAAATGATTTAAGAAAAATGTTTGTCAAATATCAATACCCAGGAAATCCATGCCTAGACCACACAAAATGTGTAACAGGTAGAAAGCTCAGCCCACAAACCACATTCTCTAGAACTGATGTACTGATAATAAACCTATAGCACAGTCATTTCAATAAACTGTAATAGACATACTTAATGGCAACGTTTATAATTAACAAAAGTAATTATAGGTTGCTGGTGTTTATAATACATTTAGAATATACATGAGAAATCTAGGACCAGGGTCACCATTATAAAGCCTGAAAAGACAATAATTAATATAACAAAAAGTGTATGTCCAAAAAACAACCCTTAAATTATACTGAAACATCTCATCCTGTAACGTCATCTATAAAACAACTGTACTTCACTACTGAGGTAAAAACTGCACTGTCTGTTCACCAACTGCCATTTCCTATGGGGTTAAGAGGCATTTTCTCAGGCCTGACAGCCACAAAAAGCTGAGAGAAGAGGGGCTATCGGAAACTGGGAGACATGAAACTGTGGGATGCATTCAAAGTGGTCTTATTCACAAAGAGAGAGAGAGAGAGCTGGGCCCAGCGACAGCCACGGTGACTGCTCTCATTGGGAGCATGTTGCAGTTTTGCTGCGAGTGACCTACGGTGCTTTCCACAGCATCTCCAGAACAGCAATACAGTCAAGAGTTCTAGAGAACTCTTTTCTTAGATGCTGCAGGCATTTAGCCTAACAAGCCAGACCCACATCAAGATGTTGGGTCTGGGAACTCACCATTGACGGAGCTCAATCCGAGGGGCGGGATAAACGGTTGTCTTTCAAATTCCCTCTGCACGCAATAGGATAGCGCTACAACCAGGCAGAGCAACAAAGAAGGTAGCGAAGCTAGTTGATAGATTAAACTTTTGCCGTATCCGGTCGGCAAAACTCCGAACACATCTTCCTTTTTTAAGAATGATTTCAGTGCCGTTCTTTGTTCTTTTCTCAAAGAAAAGCTTAACCCCAAGTCTTCCAGAGGACCGCTGTTCCCAGCAGCAGCAGCACCCATAAGCCTACCTACCGACTCTATACACAATGTGATTGGCCTGACCAGAGTTTGGAGTTCCTGGACCCCCCTGGCTGCAAATTAAATTTGCTGCCGCTAGGGTGCATCTAGATTTCTAGGCTAGCAGTCATTGTGATGGTTAATAAATGTCTATAACACCTACTGCAACTGTTTCCCAGACACAAACTGTTCTGACAGTTTATTTCTGAATGTGTCAAGTATTGTGTGTGCTATGAATAAAACACACACACACACACACACACACACACACACACACACACACACACACACACACACACACTTGAAACCCTGTTAAAAGTCTCTTTAACATAATGTGATGGAGTGACATCAGTGAATATTGCCGTAAGCTTTCACAGTTCCCTCTTTTTCAGTAACAATACTAATATGAAAAAGAAGCCTTTTAAATGATTTAAGAAAATGTTTGTCAAATATCAATACCCAGGAAATCCATGCCTAGACCACACAAAATGTGTAACAGGTAGAAAGCTCAGCCCACAAACCACATTCTCTAGAACTGATGTACTGATAATAAACCTATAGCACAGTCATTTCAATAAACTGTAATAGACATACTTAATGGCAACGTTTATAATAAACAAAAGTAATTATAGGTTGCTGGTGTTTATAATACATTTAGAATATACATGAGAAATCTAGGACCAGGGTCACCATTATAAAGCCTGAAAAGACAATAATTAATATAACAAAAAGTGTATGTCCAAAAAACAACCCTTAAATTATACTGAAACATCTCATCCTGTAACGTCATCTATAAAACAACTGTACTTCACTACTGAGGTAAAAACTGCACTGTCTGTTCACCAACTGCCATTTCCTATGGGGTTAAGAGGCATTTTCTCAGGCCTGACAGCCACAAAAAAGCTGAGAGAAGAGGGGCTATCGGAAACTGGGAGACATGAAACTGTGGGATGCATTCAAAGTGGTCTTATTCACAAAGAGAGAGAGAGAGCTGGGCCCAGCGACAGCCACGGTGACTGCTCTCATTGGGAGCATGTTGCAGTTTTGCTGCGAGTGACCTACGGTGCTTTCCACAGCATCTCCAGAACAGCAATACAGTCAAGAGTTCTAGAGAACTCTTTTCTTAGATGCTGCAGGCATTTAGCCTGACAAGCCAGACCCACATCAAGATGTTGGGTCTGGGAACTCACCATTGACGGAGCTCAATCCGAGGGGCGGGATAAACGGTTGTCTTTCAAATTCCCTCTGCACGCAATAGGATAGCGCTACAACCAGGCAGATAAGCTGCAGATTCAGTTTGAGCCTATCTCGCCTGACTCGATCAGGACAGGTAGAAAATAATTGTACCATAGTTGTGATAGCTTGTGAACCAGAGCGTGTTTAGTGCTGTTTTTGTTAGTTTCTTAAAGCCGATATTGTATTTACCTAGCTACCTACCCACTATGAATGTAATTCAGTACGGTTGTAATCTGCTCTAGGCTATTATCTTAAAAAGGAACCAGCAACACCCAAATGTGCGTCCAAGACCACCAGCTGCTCCAGAGGGTGTATCAGCAGATAAAGACATTATTTAATTGTCACCTAAAGGCCAACTTCCTTTACTCAAAGTAAAGTACACAAGATTGTACAGGAAGAACTCCTCTGATCAGAGGATTGTTACAGCATCAACAGAAATAAGCACAACAAATACAGCCATTGCTCAACAACATCTAAACTCGAGAATAAAAATTATAGCAAAAACACAAAAACTAAACTCTATAGAAAACCGGGAACATCCTTTAACGTGAGGTTACCCTCTGATTTCACTCTGTGTTGCATTTACTGTATGGTGCCTGTGTGGTGACCTGACTCCTTTTGGTCTGTGACCCCTTTATTACAAATTCTTTGCTCAGGGAATTATGTGATTCTACTTTAACCTCACTTTCACACTAGCAAACTTGCACTGACTACAAACAAGATGGCGATGTACACAGGACATATGGCCAAAGTCAGGAACAAATCAAACACTGCGCTTAGGACCAAACTGAAAAAAATTGAACACAATACTTAACGAGAATTAGTACACTTCTACAAAGCATTTTATTACAACTTAACTTACACCTAAAAACCGTTTTACTGTACAAGTGACTAAGTAAAATGTCAAAGTTAAAGGGGTGATAGAATGCAAAACCGATTTTACCTTGTCATAGTTGAATAATGACAGTTTAGTGGGCAACTAGGACATACATAGAACCTCAAAATCCCATTGACACCTCTTTCCTCTGCAAATCTCACAATTTGAAACTGCCTCTGAAAACGGGCAAATCTCAACGAGCCGCCTAGTTGACGTCAACTCAGCGGCTCCTCCTCATTTGGCTCTAGTCTCTATCTTTGTCACGCCCAAACATTTACATAGGCTACACCACTGATCTGAGGTCAGCTTAGTCTTCTGAATAGGTCGCACAGATCTCAGACATTGTAAACATTGTTAATCTGCTATTTTATCACTAAATTCACTTCTGTGACTTTTTTATGCGAGAAATCTATGTAGAGGTCAAATATGGGCCGTTTTACGAAAATGTATGTCTAATTGCAAATTTTGTCCGACTGTGTGTCGCAGTTCAGCAGGAGCTCAGCAGGAGCTCAGCAGGCTACGTGACAGCGGTTGGTGCTGCCTCGCCGCCCGGCGTGTCCTACTTCATAGACTCGCTGTGAGCTAGCTGGATCTCCGTCACGAAGGGAAGCCCGCGGCGCTCCATACCCGCGCAAAGTCACCGGTTCTGGGTTACTGGACTACAAAATGCAGAGGCCCTGATGGAGCTCCAGGGCCTGCAGCTAGCCGCGATCTTTACCCATAGGATTGAAGGGACAGTAGCAGCTAACGAAATACCTAATGTTAACAAAAATGCATTAAATTGAAATCGGACACCATAGTCAGCTTTATAAGACCTTGAGGTAGATGTTATATAAGTGACGTGATGAAATTCAAATTGTAAATATACTTTTATTATGCCGAAAGTGAAGCTAACTAGCCGCGATCTGTAAACATAGGATTAAAGGGACAGTAGCAGCTAACCAAATCCCTAATGTTCACAAAAATGCGTTAAATTGAAATTGGACACCATAGTTAGCTTTATAAGACCTTGGGGTAGATGTTATATAAGTGGCGTGACGAAATTCAAACTGTAAATATAGCTACTCTAGTTATGCCGGCAGCTGGCAGCCAGCCAGCCAGAGCTCTGAGTATTACAGTAGTCCAGTACCCAGGGAAACGGTGACTTTCACTGGGTATGGAGGTTTCCGCTTTCTCGTCAGACTGTGGGGAGCTCCTAACTAAAGTCCGACACGTCTTACCAAATTTGAAATTAGCCATCAATTTTCGTAAAACGGCCCATATTTGAGCTTTATATAGTTGATTTCTCGCTTAAAAAAGTCTTAGAAATTAATTTAATAACGAAATAGCCCGACAAACAATGTATAACTTTGCAGTGTCTGAAATATGATATGTATATATATATATATAATTTCTGTCTCAAATGTGAGGAAAATGCGCTAAATGTGAGGAAAGTGAGCTAAATGTTGAAAATGTATCAGCTAAAAAACTGTAACCGAACTTTTACATTCGGCACCCCATAGGTGATGCGCACACACAGCAGCGTCTGAGACAGGCAGCAGGAACTGGACAGACGGGGCAGACACAGCAAGGGAATAGAGTCCTTTGCTTACAACGATGCAGGAGATTCCGAATTATGGGATAGGCTATCAGGAAATCAATAGGCTTATATTGTGTAGCCTACTCAACACCCTACGGTTTAATCAACGTAGCCTATTTAATCAATGTCGAGGTAGGCTATAGCCTACATTGTAAATCTAACGTTAAGTCGCGGGCGAGTTTTCCTTGGTTTATTAAACTGCTTGCTAAATTGAGGTCGTTTCGGGTTGACAGCGCAAAACGCGTATCGACAAAGCAACTACTGTAAAGTCAAACTAAGCAGTGTACTTCAGAAAACCCCACTAAAAGTCTGACATGTTTCACCAGCGTCTGAGGTCCGTTTTACCTTCGATTCAACCTCGCCGACTTCCACAAACTTGTCCGTCCACCAGACTCACACACCGACAAGGTCTCCGGAGGATAACTTCATAGACGGTACTCATCCATGTTGACAGGTTGAATAAATCCGGTTGAAGTCGGCTGCTTTGGTTGGCAAACTCATATCAGTAGCCTACATCTCGGAGGCGGAGACCGCAGCCCGTTACTTCACGGATGAGAGCTGCACAGAGCAGACCACCGAGCAGTGACCTATCGGTGTCTGACCAAACACCACCAATCAACTCCCTCCTTTAACCTCTTAGTGGCCCGAGTGCTGCCTGAAATCGACCTGATTTTTTAATTCCCATGATGTATAATAAAATGTAGTATATCTGGATCAGGGTGCATTTGGTAGCCTGTTAAATAGTTTATCTATTCACTCACTTTATATAGAAAAGGCACTGATAAGGAATGCATAAAAACTTTTTATCAAATATTTTATATTATATTTCTATTCAACACATTGGACAAAAGCAGATATATGAAGTCTACTCACATGGCCATCTAAAATTATTCCAGGGTCCTTGACGTGAAAAGATTTGAAGGCCTCTGATTTACAGTGATTGGACTTTTTATTTTTTATTTTTTTTACACATAATTCTTTTGGCAATGTACAGTTTTATTACATTATTGGTTTGGATTAGCCTAATGAGATTTACGGTGTCTATAAAAAGTATTAATGTTTTAGTTTTAAATCCAAAAATATGTGTGGCTTTTTTAACATTGATCAATCCATAAAAGACCCTTAAATGTCAAAGTGAAAACAGATCTCTACAAACTGATCTGAATTAATTACAAATATTAAATACAAAATGCATGTTTGCACAAGTATTCCCCCCTTTAATAGGACACACCTAAATCATCACTGTTGCAGCCAACTGGTAGACGTCACACAACTAGTTCAATGGATATCACTGAATGTGGGTAGTCAGAGTATAGTATAAATTCTGTATTTAGAAGGTAGATTTGATGATGAGTACTACAATAAAAGAAAAACAAAGAAACACATCCATACAGTAAAGTACTACACATGGTATATATTGTGTAGTGTCTGTATACAGTGGCACCAGCAGGGTGCACACTCTCTCAGATTTTTACCAGAAACCCACCAGACTTTCTAACTTTCTGTGTTTTTGTTGTGATGTAGATTTGGTTTCTGCTGCCATTGCAATATAACAATTACTGTAACAACCTTCTAATGCAGGTGGACATCAAGAGACAGTGACCGGATTTCTGTAACATGCAGTATCCAAAATGTTCACATGTCCTTTTTAAGTTCTGTGGGAAACTACTAGAGGTACTTCAAAACAATAGATAGATCAATATTTCATTTGATCCTCTTTTGCACAGTCAAGTTGACCTTCACCACCACCCATCAGTTTTAAAAGATGGCACAAAAAGGGAAGATTACAGCCTGCAGTGACTTGTTATGTCACAGATCTCAAAGCCTGACCCTTTCCGTCTTTGGGAACAAAGGGTTAAAGGTTACAGACAATGTGGGCAGTCTGTCTGTTGGTGTGTGATTAAACTGTGTGTGTTTGTGTATTTCCACCGCTCCCTCTCCGAGTGTGACTTTTTCTAGGGCCTTGTGCATGGAGCATGCAAAAGCCCGTTGTCTGGCAGAAACAACTCGGTTCTCGGATTCTATGGACGGCTTGAACAATGTCTCGTTTGATAAGAAAGTGACAGAAAGAAAGGAGAGAGAGAAAAAAAGCAGACAGTCCAACAGATGAGACAGAGACAGATCTGCAGTTATTATCTAAAAACAATCAACATCATTCACTGTCTCAAAAAAGACTTCTTACTAGAGAACTAAGGCTTCTGAGAAAGCCTCTAAAGCTTGAATCTGTTAGTTATCTTATGAGATACATTTTGATCTTACAGGTGCATTTGCTGAACAGAGATTTAAATCAAACCACAAGTGGCATGGGATTTCCATTACAGTGCTATTTTGACATGCAGATGAAATATGCAGCCCCCCCCCCCTGCCCCTCTAGTCTTAAAGGGGTGGTTCAGAATTCGGGTGTACTGTGTACTGGGTAATACTGTTTTTAGTGGCAGGCTAGCAGATACTGTTGACTAGCCTAGCACCAGCGAACTCTGCAACTGGAAGGACTGGATTAAAAGTGTTGAAAACTGTCTCCACTGATAAATAACACACTGGCTAACTTGGAAATGAGGTCCTATGTCCAAAATTCTGAACCACCCCTTTAATTTAAACTCCCATATCTCAACAAAAAACATCGCTTCTGATTTGCTTCCATTAGTCTGCTCTTCTGAGGTAGAGTTTAGATTCTCTGCCCGAGCCCGACCCGAGCCGGCCAGGCCGTTATTTTCCGCCACTATCCTCGGGCCGGTCCGTGCACTTGATCAAGCATTTGTGTTTTTTTTAATCATTACTTTATTAGCCTAATTGGGTGGGGAGAAAGCTATGCCATAATCAGAAATAGTATCTATATAGGCTATATTTAGGCCAAAGTAACAAATGTGTCCAAAAAGTTACACAAGTTGGACTACAGTTACAAAATGCAACACGTGTCATGCACAGTCTCCTCCTCTCGCACACATCACACCGGGGCTGCTGGGCTGTATGGTGTAGCTTAAGTGCAACATGGAGCTTGAGGATGGAAAGAAAAAGAGAAGAATTACCTTTGAGCAAGTTTGGAGGAAGGTCGGAGGTATGGAACCATTTTAAACAAGTCGTGGGCAGTGACAACATGTGTGTCGGCTTTGTCGATTGCATTAGGCTAAGTGTGGCATGCTGCTCGCCTATGACAGCAAATAAAACGGGGACTTGGATGATGAACAGACACATGAAGATGAAAGTCAGCCTTCAACATCCTCTTTTGTTAGCCTACTTCTCCAAGCATGAGGGCAAAGCAAGCCCTCACAGAGAAATGCGTCAAGTTCAAACAACTCTGAACTGTAGTTGAGAACGTCAGTTATAACGGCCCACGTATTAAAAAAGTGTTGGGTTGAAATCAGGCTCGGGCTCATAATTCCATTTAATGTGTCGGGCCGGGCCGGGCCGGTCTCGGACACAACGTGCACGGGCTCGTGTTGGGTCGGGCTTGATTTTTTGGGCCAGATCTAAGTTCTATTCTGAGGCTACAAAAATGGGTTAACATTCTTTCTGAATCATTTTTTGCCCTGTTAAAATCTTCTACCTCTGTAACTTCAAAGATCGGTCAATGCATCAAACAACTGAAACAAAATCTCCCCAGACTTTAACACACAAGGAAAAACTTGCTTAATATTAATGTACAGTACCGGGCGTTTTATACACAACATATTTTTGGCTGAATGTAACTATATTTCATGTGTGGAGACAGACGAGCATACTAGATACTAAAGATAGATCAATTTAGTGGGACAGATAATGGATTTTCACACTACTGACACTAGAGGTTAATGGGTAGGGGTGTGCAAAAAAATCGATTCACATTCAAATTGTGATTCAAGCTCTACCCAATCAAAATTGATTCATAGAACTCCAAAAATCAAATCATTTTTTTTTTTTTTGAAATTGTATGTCTACTGCAATCACATGGGAAAAGTAACTACATTTACAAACTGTGAATCGTTTTTTTTTTTTTAAATCGAGAATCTTTTTTGTATCGAAAATCGATTTTGAATCGAATCTTGAGCCTAAAAATCGATATCGAATCAAATCGTGACATTTTCTGAATCGTGCACCCCTAGTAATGGGATTAATTTGATATTAACACCAAAGGAATCAAATATTGGACTTCAAGTTGCTTAATTAGCTACAGCAGATGAAGATTAGGTGGTTTTTAGCATTTGGGCTATTGATAAACTGCTAAAAAGAAAAAAATGAAAGTTTACTCAGATCTCACATCTGTCATCTATAAAATCAAATGTAATTAACCTGAAGCTAGCCACAAACACCTGTTGAAGGGACTCCATTAGGATCTCCCAGGTGTATACATAACTGGTATCGACTGATAAGAGAACAAATGGCAATCAACGCTTCAGAGAAAAAGTGAATTTGAATGTTGTTTTTTTTTACATTTGGATTTAAAACAAATTGTCTTCCCTGCTTCTCCTAAATCACTGCCTAAGTTTGTGTGCCAGAGTCCAAGTGTGTTTCTTGTGTGACAGAAAGCTACACTGTCCGTTTCTCTAGTTGGGTACTAAGCCTGAAAATAGCAACTGTTTGATAAGACTCCAATTATACAGTGACAGGGTTCTGTTACAATGAGTCAGTGCTCTGAGGAATAGCAACTCACTGCAGGTTGCTGTTGTTGTGCAGTCAGTGAAAGTAGTTCATGGAACACATTTTGGACTACTCTGCCATTCATGGACAACACATTACTGCCAATTGGGCAGCTTACATACTCATAAAATCACATATCAGTTATCCATTATCCCACATGCACAGAGCGGCTGCTGTGTCAAAATAAGAGGAACCCTTTACAATATAAGACAACAGCTGTGTCTGAAACCACTCCTTATTTAGTATATAGTGCACTGTATTTACCCTCCACCATTTTTATTGGTCTATATTCTGAAAGTGAAATGTATCCATCATTTAGTGTCCTGAAAACCTCCTATACTGAAAATAATTTAATTTTTAAATGTGTCACATTTTAAAGACCCATTTACCCTTGTGTGACTCTACACTCGTCAGTAATGACGCAAAATGATGATGATTCATAAGTTTGCGAAACCTTGATTTACTGCTCACTTTAAAGCAAACTACTGAGACCTTATAAAAAAGGAGGTAGTGAACGAATGAATGAGGGAGTGATTAAAAACACAGCCAACAGCTCTATCGTAAAATATGGCTTTCAAAATTGTGTTACAAACTAATATGCCTCAACAATATTTTTTTTATTAACTTGTTTCTGTTATTTTTAGGGCTGTCAATCGATTAAAAAAATGTATCTAATTAATTACATACTCTGTGATTAATTAATCGAAATTAATCGCATACATAATTAACGGTGCCTGAACCGATACTTTTTAAGAAAGTAAAAAAAGAAAAGGGTACTAAACAACAGTTGGTGGCATTAAAGAACGGCTTGTTTATTGCTAAGGCCATATGGTCAAAATTAAATGATTTAACAATAACGTATAACAATAACAATAACTTATTTCACTAGTAAATTGCTGTTGAACGACAAAAACAACAACCAGATAGGAAAAGGACATTTACAATAACTTCAAATGCACCACGAGGCTGTAGTTTACCATTAGTTTTCATTGAACGCACCGTCTGTGTTGTTTCTCCGATGGCAGCTGCAGATTGTTACATACCAGTGTTGAATCCTCTACAGTAAAACACAGTCACACTTTACACCGTTTAGCGTTAGCTGTCAGCATTTTAACCGTGTTTAATCCAGCTACAAGCTAGCGGTAGGCTAACGTTAGCTGCTGTGGAGTATAATGTTAACTAGCGTCACATGCAGCGGTGTTTGTGTTTCCTGTAACATCTGTTTCAGAGCAGCAGAGAGAAGCGCAGACATATCAGTGGCACCAGATTTCCGTCTGTATGCAAACGTCAATATGGAATGGCTTAATCTGCGTTAATTTTTTTAACGTTATTTTGACAGCCCTAGTTATTTTGTCCACTGTCTGTATGTCTTCTAATAAGTGTAGGTGCATATACACATGCACCGACATGTAACAACCCATCAACTGGCTGAGTTGTCACCATTAGATTTGTGGGAACGTTTTACTGTAGAAAAGGAAAAGGTGGAATGCCAAAGAGAAGATGATGTGTTATGAGAGTTTGAGGCATTTCAGAAGGTAAGCCTGTACAAACCTTCAGTAATTACCTGCGTACTTTGGTGTGCTCATTTAAGCAACTATAAAATGACCTATTTGCACATACACACGTGTACAATCAAGTAAACATAAATGACGCTAGTGATGCCATTTTCTATAATGTCTCTGCCTGTATGAAAAATGTTTGCTGACTACATATGTGATGGACTGGAAACCTCTAGTCCATGCTGCCACCCACATGAGCAACTGGAGAAAATTCTAAATGTCCCTATATCTGTTGGAAACCTGAACTGGCGTCAGGTTCATTACCCAATTTCTAAGGTAGTTTTAGTCTGGCTTACCCTATTACTGACCCATCACCTGAAACAGTTTTGAGGTTCAAGCTACCTCAGATTGACAGACACTGGCAACAGTAGTGGGTGATAAGGTAAACAAGGGAGGCTATCTACATGCACTTTACTAAATTGACACATATAGCTATACTGCACGGCCTACTACACTGTACAATTTAATACTCATAATAATGTATGAGTCTGTGAGTGCTGGAGAGATAGAATAAAATGGAGGAATGTGGAGAAAAGGAGGGTAAAAGAAAAAAGAGGGATGGGGAATGAGAGAGACAGAATGAGAGCGACAAACAGTGGCAGATGTTGGAGAATCTGCACTTTGCAAAATTCTTGGCAAAGTTATTACAGAATGCTCCAACACCACATTCATCTTCAGCTGCCTATCTGGCACATCCAGAAGAATGGAGAGAGAGGAATCTGTAGTAGTTATTATCTACTCCCCCCATGTCCCCGCACTGACTGATGAAAAGACTCTTTCACATACATGTTGTGTACAAGATATGAGGTAATAAATATACAGAACAGGCGTGGGGTTGAGACAATTTTGCTTGGTTTCCACGGAAACAATAGGAAGATAAATGGCCGTTCACTGCTATATTTAACTTCAGATTATAAAAGTTTGTTCACTGGTATGTTGCATGTATGGTTTATTTTATTCTTGTTTGCAAAGGAGTTTAAATTAGAAGAACTGCAATAAAATCATTGTGGGTTTTATTTCAAACACCATATTGGAGTGAACAGTGGTTTATTTTTACTTCATGAATAAGGTTGATTTAATCCTACAAAGTAATAAAACCGGCTTTGCTCCCCCCAAGCACATATGTATACAAACCTACACACACACACACACACACACACGGTGAACAAATGCGCATAATTACCCCTTATATGATGTTGCAGTGAGGATATCATAAACAGCTACTTCCGTATGAGGGTTCTAGGCTCATAAGGTTAATGCTTTTTCACCCAGTCCGTCAAATAAAATTGCAAAGTGTCTTTATCTGCAGAACCTTAAGAGCCTGTCTAACGTGGCAGTCAATGAGAATGAGTGGTGCGAAAGAAAGTTTATCATTAATGTAAGTCAAGTCTTAAGAGTCAAACGATCTGACACATTTAGTCTTATTTGTAATAAGAAGGAATGTGAAATCTCAGCTATTAACCTTTTCTTTAATTTGAGGAACGTTTCGGTCTCATAATGCATGCATGTTATTAAAAATATTTATTTAACACAAATAATATTGCGATGCATCTTGAAAATGCTAAAGGGGCACTGATAAGGCACAAAAAAAGTAGCTCAATCTGTACAAAGCATCTCTTCACATTGCTCCAGATAAATATTTTTGTACATTGTCTTTTAGCTTATTAAAACTGTGTATTCAATTTCCAATTTCAGACACTAAAAAAGCTCATTTTTGTGCACATTGTTTCAGAAAGGTGTTGTATTAGGTTGCATCATATTTTACTGTGCTTTACTCATGGCAGAGACTTGATTTCTGATCTTGCATTTCCAACTGGTTACCATTAGATGTTACTATAGTGACTACGTTGTATGGATTTCTTGACCCTGCAAATGTTGCCTTAGGAATCAAGTGTCTCTGTTAGTTTCACTATAGGCAAGGCATGTTATAGCACATTTCAGCAACAAGTTGAAAGTAGTTTACATAAAACATTAAAAAGCTAAACAGCTCAAATATATATACTATACTAATCATCTACTGGCATGAACCCCAGACATCTGTCTGCTAAGTTTTATGGAAATGTGTTCATATTTTTTGGGATGTCCTTCTTAAAGACAGACAGAGTGTGTATGGGCTGTAGGGGTGGAGGAGTAGAGAGAAGAGAGACAGACAGTAGAGCTGGTAAAATCTAGTGTTGAAATGTCTGCTTAGCAGAGACAGCAGGGGCCCTGATGATTAAGTATTTATTAAGGGTTACATAATGTGCAGCATGTACAACATGTTACATTTAGCCAGTATATTATTTGGCAAATGGTTTCAAATACAGTGTATTCAGATTAATAATTTGGTTGTTAGACATACAATAATGGCTACATTGGCCTGTCAGGTTGTCATGTGAACAGCTCTCTTGAAAACATCTAGCAGGAGACAGCGGGGTGAGGTAGGGGTCGAGTTTAATTTAGCCCTAATCAAGCTATTAAATACGTGATTCATTGTTGTTTTCTGCATTTCAATTGTGTATTTTATAATGAGGTATCAAGTAAGGGGGATATTTGTAAAATGTTTTGGGTAACAAGTGAAAAAAACAGCTGGTATTCCAGTGCTGCTCCACAGCAGACTATAGGAAATAATTCTCACGACACTTGAACAAGAGTGCCACTGATTTATCACACTGCATGGGGCCAGACATGAATTATTAAAATAGTTCCAAGCAAAATTTTAAATTTCAGATGTATCCAAAGCACTGACAAGACGACTTGTCTTCATTCTGTACTTCTAGGAATCTTGGTTTAAATGAAGGATTTATCTGTAGCACTGATGATGGCAAGGTATTAAAAGAATTACTTGGTGGTTTGTTTTGGCAGAAAATAAGAGTAGGGGAGTGTTTTGCATTTTTCAATAAGGGCAAACATCTATCTAATAAAGCGAGACGTATATGTATGTATGTATGTGTGTGTGTGTGTGTGTGTGTGTGTGTGTGTGTGTGTGTGTGTGTGTGTGTGTGTGTGTGTGTGTGTGTGTGTGTATGCGTGTATGTATGCGTGTATGTATGCGTGTGTGTTCGTGTTTGGGGGCGTGGTTGGTGGGAAAGTAACCTGCACATCACATGCAGAACGCTTTATAACTTCTTTAGCATAGCATTTCACCCAATTACCACGACAGAAGAAAACAGATATAAATTAACCTATAACATGTTGCTCTCCTTTTTCATTTAGAATACATTTCTACATTAGAGGCTGCACATTTAGTTTGGAACTATAATCAAATTAGTGTGGTATTACCAACATCACCTTCAGAAATGGAAGTGATCCATTGTTTTGTACATTTTATATGTGCTATTTCAGGCTGAGGTTTGACATCTGTCATGAGGCTGTTATTTATAAGTAATCTTTGATGTTTCAGTGCCAGAAAATCAGTAACACGTGATTAAGCAGCCACCGTCATGAGTCGACAGCCACCTGGAAACAGCTACAAGTAGGTAATTAGTGCTGGAAAAAACAGGTACCTTTCCAGCTGTTTCCACCTTCCAAACTTTTAAACTTCATAAATTGGCCAAATGTCAGCTGTTTTAGAGTGAGACAATAATGATCTAAGCTTACACAAACAGCATTACTTAAAAAAGGTACCTTGTAGAGTTTTCGACCAATAGTAGCGCTATAGAGCAATGTTTTTACGAGTGGGTCTTCTCTTACATGAAAACTCCACAAGGCACCTATAACCAGGGATAGCAAGTGATGTCATGGCCATTAAGTTTTTGTTCTAGCTGAGATGATCCACGTGTTGCATTTAAAATTACCTTTGTAATATGTGGTAAAAAGGTTCTTATGAAACAAAACTTCCAATTAATAATAAAGTATATGTCTAATGCAATTACACAGTGCTACATCTCTAATATGATCTTTTTGAAGAGGACACCTACGGTCATCTTGTGAAGAAAAGAAGTAGGCTAGTTGGAACCGGTTCCCTCCAGGATTTGTGCTAGGCTTAGCTAGCGCTGGGGGGCGTCAAACAGAGTTACAACACACACGGAGATGAGAAGGGTATGTATTGACTTATCTAACCTTGGGGGTTACGGTGAATAAGCTAAAGTCCCAATAAGTCGGCGTGTTCCTTTAAAATATAACTGAAATTAGAATTTACTACCAAAAAACATCAAGCTTACTCCCGTTTAAGTTGGTGTGAAACTCCTTAGATCTGTCATGCAGAAAGAAAATAATAAATGAATGTTTATGATTATAATGAATATTATTTTGAATTAACAGCTACATACAGTATGGCTTAGTTTCAGTCTCCGTGATAACGGTGTAGAGAATCGGTTTATAAATAGGTCACAGTTCTTTTACATTACTCACAGAGGCATTCTCCTTTAATCATAAGAAGGAATCACTTCCCAAAGAGAATGAAATTGAGAAATCCTTCCACTCAATCTGGCAGTTAACACACAAAAGGAGACTTCTCCTACTTTGGAACATAGAATAACAGCCTGCTGTACGAGCTTTATTCATCCATACAAATCAGTCAGGATAATAAATGGCCCTCAAGACAGAAGGGAAATGAAATGACCGCTGCACTTTGATTTCAAAAGGGGAACACATATGATTTTATAAACTCAGTTTGAACATATGGGAACCTATCCAGAGGGCATATGGGACCATACCAAATCAAAATCACTGTCAACAACTTGAAACTTTTCATATTTTGACAGTGAGTATATTTTTTGTTTGAAATAGCTTCACACAATAAAAAAGGCATACAAGATACATTACAAATTGTGTAATACTGAAAGCCTTATTGTGCACATTTCTTTGTCGATTTTGCTTTTGATTTATTCAGTATTTGACATTTTCTATTGCTTGCATGTTGATGATCATCCCACCTGCCTTTGCAAGCAGATGGGCATCAGACATAATAGGCTACTCAGCATTACACTACTGAACTGTGACCAAAACTTAAGGTGAAAACAGTGCACTGTTACAGTACAGTACAGTACAGGTTAAAGATATTTGTATTGTTTTTTATAATGAATATGCTAACATGTTTTAACTAATTAATATGCTTACTACTTGTGGCAGATTGTTTTCCAAATTACTAAAATATGATACTGTCTGCAAGAACATAGTCTCAAAAGCACTACTGCGGGGATTTCAGATTTGCAGTTATTGGGCACAACCACAGAGTGAGGAAACCATAGCACACAATGGAGCGGATGATGCCAACATTGTCAACAGGTCTGCTGTTAGCTGAGAGAACTACAAGTGTGTATGACAGCTAAGTAAATGTAAAAAAATAGTCGTAACACAACGCAGCTTGAATTTAAGATCCAAATGTGCATCTTTCAGTTAACAAGCATTGAACAAACCGAGATAGTAAGTGAAATGAAAGTAAAAAAAAAAACTAATTCTATAATTCCCATCTCAGTTACCCTGTTACAGTATGTATCATGTTAGTTTAAAAGTGCACACGCATGGAGCAGTACATAGAGTAAGAAATGCAATACATATCAAGGAGCCAGAAACTACATGGGGGGGGGGAGGGGAACTTAAGAGAACTGCTGGGTCTCATTAAAATTGTGTAAAATGAATGACACAAATCTATAAATCCATTTCTGTTGTAGCTGGGATATGAGATATGTTTTGGACATTTATTAGGTTTGCAAAGCAGCCAAGTGTAGCAAAGAAGGTCCATGTAGCCAACAATGCGATTCTGCAGCCCATTTCATTAAATCTGTGTGTGTGACAGCTTTGGGCCTGCGTCAGCTGTGTTGCTGTCTAAGGCCTGCTTGTAGTTTGGTCTGTCTTGCAGGTAACTGGGGGGGGAAGATGCTCCCAAGCTCTGTAAAAGCTCCTGTGAGTCCCCTCTGACTCCATCGGTATGCTGCATTATAGTTTCTTTTCTGCTCTCAAACATCCTCACACCACAGTCTTCACACATCCTCTAACCTGCATATGGCTTTACTGTCTACCACATCCCAGTACTTTTTGCATTCAGGTTTATATTTGCATCCCTCCCATTATTTCCTAAAAGCTGGGCGAGATCCATGTGACTGGAGATCTGCAACATGATATAATTGATGCTACATGATGCTAGTCTAAGTTTAATTGTGATGAAACCAATAGTTTCCGGTTAACAGTGAATGCAATACAGAATCAATGGTTTTATTTGACACTGTTTGCTGCAATAGGTAAACAAATAAAAAAAATGCAAGCTTGGGTCTTGGGCTTGGGTTTGCTGAAAGAATGAATAAAACACAAGAGACCAAGTCTGTAAACTGCCTTTCTACGCAATCTATCTATATCTATACTATCTATACTTTAAAAGTGATTTGAATTATTTGGCATTGATTTTTAGTCATATATTAGGTCCCCTGTAGTCTGGATCAACGACAGTTAATTTGCAGGTGCCCGATGTTTCCCCGGATGTTTCGCTAGATGTCCCTCGCCTTGCAAAACTCAACAAACTTTACTTATCAGCACTAAACACAAAGTACAGATAATGATGATGGGGATGTCAATAGATGTGATGGTTTTTGCAGGTATGTTTGTAGGTAAGTCGGGGGATCAACAAAGGCATTAGGAATCATCTTAGAGGACCATGAATGACTGTACCAAGACACTTAATTTATAAAATATTGACTGATAAACAGTTGACGGACAATGCCTGCAGCCCCTCTATCCTCCCTCTGGACCTCATCTCCCTTCTCCTATTCCTCCTCTAACTCCTTATGCACACTGTATCCCCCTCATTATCTGGCACTGATATTTGCTACTTAAAACAGATGTGTAACAGTAGCCTGCCATTAGTTATGTTGATTCTACTTTCGGGGTAGTAAAGGAGAGATCCACCAAATGTAGCCTTCAGTGTGCCAAATGTCTACTCCACCACTGACATGCTGTGTTTATGGGTTGTACTGTACCGCTCATAAGCCCTATTGTGTGGGTTAAAGCGGCATGTCTCCGTAACGTCATCTGCAAAGTGGTAAAGGGTTTCATTTTGTATTGTGGTAATCTGACACACAAAGGTGGAGAGGCAGCCATTTGTGAAAAATGACTCTGCCACCATGTGCAATCTGAATGTACGCAATTCTTGCAGTAAGCAGAATAATAAAAACTGTCTTCTCTCATACAAGCATTGTGATGACAGCTGCTAATTATAGCAGATGCTTTGCCAACCCTCTGGTTTTTGTTTTCGGCTCATCTGCTCTCTAGTGTGACACATAGGAAGTTAGTTTTGTTTGCTAGTTGCTTGTTAATTTCCCAAAGGTAAACTAAGCGCCTTACTTTCATTGGCTAAATAATCACTGGAGGTTATAATTTCTGTTCAACTAGATGAAAAACTCAAGTACAGAGCAGAACTAATATGTATTATAATATCCGTAACATTGATAACCGCACAAAATAAACTCACTGTAATAGCGGGAGATGTATACAGGAAAAACAAATACAATTTCCTGTGCATTCACTTTGACATTGACCTTTTTCTGATTAGGCTAGGTTACGCAAGGTTTCATTCTTTATAAGTAATTCAAGATCTATTTTCCCCTTGCCATCACACTCTGTTAATAGCTTTCAGTCAAAATATTGTGGCTCATACATACATACATACCAAAAAATAAGTTTTCTAGATAGAACATCCACTTGCCAAGAGTAGCACAATTTGTCATTCTTCTTAATTTTTTTAGTTCATGCAAATGGGTTATAAAGCAAGGAGTGCTTTGAATTATTCAATCACAACTGAGCTGATATGTAGAAATACCATTTTCTCTTTCATTAGTGTTAAGGAATTTTACTCACTATCTCAAGAAACTGAAAGACGCAACCAAAGATCCTTTATACTAAAGACGGTATGAAACGGTACACACTTCCTGTCTCCTAAAAAGGCGTGGCCTCGTTTGAACGTGTAGTGAACGTCATGTGGATGAATTAAAAGTTATGTTTGAATCATTTATTAATATGTTCTTTTGCTAACGTTAGATATTTACACAGCTAAAAGACATATTTACCATCACAGAGATTAGTTTTGTCAGGGCGTTCACTAACGTTATCTGACATTAGTTTCTCTGTGTTGCCAGATCTCATGAGAGCTCTGTCCCGAGACAGAAACAGGTCTCAAACATTTTCTCCTGATACGTCCATCCGAAAAATGCCATTTTAGTGTCAGAATGTTCTGGAGATAAGTGACTTGTGATAAATGGATCCAATTTCTACTTTGGTAACTATGGGGCGACAGGATCGCTCATAATCTGTGTTGACGTTCACTTCTCCCATTGCAATCAATACACTCGGACCTGCTGCTAGTCTCATAAAGAGGCGTGGCAGTGGTGGAGCCCACGTAACACGGATAGAGGAAACTAGCTTGAGTTGGGGCGTCTCGGTTCTAAACCGTCTCTGACGCAACATCCTGGGGCTGCACTTCCCTGTACATATTCAACTTCACCTCACTGCCGAAAGAAAAGCTACTGCCACAAAAAGACACAGTCTGTTGTTACTTTTTAATTTAAACATTGAAACTTCTTATATATAGTACTTGATACCTGATGTGGTGTGATATCAAAATTACTTTCAATCGTTTTTGTATTGTTGTTACTTGTCTTGTTTTGCTTTGCCTTGCGTTAATGTTGTACCACTTTATGTTTACTGTTTATTTGATTTTTTGAATTAGTTAGAAAAAAGATTCTCAGAATGTACAAGTGAATTGTATGTTAAATCGTATGCTTTAATAAAAAGACGTTTGAAAAAAAGACTTTCATACTAATATATATGTGTATTCATCAAATAGTCAAGTAAAACACTTGTAGTGCAAAGCTAATAAAGAGTGTTTTTTGGCACAGGATAACAAAGGGATACAGTTTCAACACAGAATACTTAAGTGTGGGATTTATATACTTTACACTATGGCAAGTGAAGGAAATTGCTTCAGAGCTAAGCACTTATAGTATGTAACCACAAAGTATGACCCAACTTAACACAAACATTCATACAGGAAAGTATCACACAGAAAGGTGAACGTGTATGCTCACCAGAGGGCAGATGGTGTCAAGATAATGATAATTCAGCTGCTCACAGCAAGGTGAAGAGAGTGGGCCAAAAGAGATGACAATAATTAAGTGGCAAGAATAAAAAAATGTGGCTTTATTGTGGTTAGACCTCAAATAACCTTTGTGAGATCAAAAACAGATTACAAGAGAACGTCACAGAGTCAAACCAGGACATAAAAGGTGTACAAGGAGCAGTGAAAAGATAATGTGCAACACATAAAAAAAAAAATAAAAAAAAAGGGAGAGGAAAATTGTATATATAAGAAATCTAAAATAGAACTTTGAAACATAATAATAAAATGCTAACAAGAAATAGAATACCAAAGCAAACCTGATATTTCCGTACATACTGTACACTGTACAGGTAATCTCGAGTTGGGTTCAGCAGGATTCTAGTCTGTGTGACAAATAATACTCTGCCCAGAGACAGTAAAGTACGACGGCAAACCTCTGCTTTCCCTCTGACCTCATACGGTACAGTCATTTTTCTCACACATCTCTCAATTGAGGCTGAGATTAGTTAAAGTACAGCACTGTAGGGACTACAAATCACCTGCTTTGTCACTTTGTCTGGTAGACAGGAAGCTACTGCATCCCTAATATATAGTTAATGGTTTGAGTTTCAGTATGGGCATTAGAGAGCAGAACAGTAGCCCTGGGAATGCAGTGGGAGAGAATCCAACATCAATCTTCATTCTGAGCAGGTTCAATGAATGCTTAAAATAAACCCATTAAACTGACAGTGACAAAATACCATGGTTTGAACTATGCACCTGTCGACACCTCTTGCCTAGATTGTAGGTTCTGCAAACTCTGAGCTTAACCGTTATCTTTCTACATTGCATCAACCACAGAGGAGTCGTACATCTGATGTGATTAAATAGTGCCTGACATTCAGGCTGCCATGTCTGCTAAATATTTAATTAGGTCAAAGTATAGTATTTCTAGTACACATGCATGCTGAGGGTCTCAGTACTGTGTGACTCACACTGTAGTGTTTGTACATCTCATTTAGTTACTTCTGAGTCCTCAATCCCTTAAACAAACTAGCTTGCATGTATAGATCCCATTTGGAATTTCCACTGTATTTAGTTGACACTCACTACATGTTGCAGTGATTGTGCAGGTGGGGAATTATTCTCCTGCACAGGGACGGTATGACTGCATACAGTTGTTGATGGACGCATATAACAGTACTGTGATTTGAACCTGTGAATTTAAGTAACTGCCCCATTGTGACAATATCTGTTCACAGGGATTCCACCTTAAAAAGAAACTTTATCAGTGACAAAAAAATAAAAAAATAAACATTTGCAGCCTTAAATGCCTAACCAAAATGTTCCATAATTTAATTCCATTAAAAGGTCTGTATCAACAGTAACATTTATTTCTTTAATCCAGTAATTTACCCTGTAGCCTACGCAAGTAGTAGGGACACTAGGCTCCAACGTGGGTGGCCATATTTCAATTGTAGATTTGTGCCGTTAAAAGCCTAGGCTATTCATTTGATTCATTTTGTCACATTGACTACGTTTACATGTACAATTTCTTTTCTTTTTTTTTACCTTTGTCCAAAAAAGAAACATTCCTACTCTACTGAGCTGTTACATCGCTAATGAAAATGATTATTCCATTAATATCATGCGTCTACATGCAGCCATGCATACTCCGATTAATGTTGTGGGCTTGTTGGACCGTGCAAACACAGCCTCCCTCTTTCATTCCTTCAACCACCTTCTGGAAAAAAATCAGCATTGCGATATTTGCAGATATCTAAAAACCTGCTGATATCCAACTCTTTCATAATGTGTAAAAGTAGGTGTGTTTCTGTTGGACATGCATCTCTACCCTAGCCTTGCAAACTGCTGGATAGTTGGTTTGTGTACAATGGACAGAGCTGAACGTAAACAGGCAAGAGGCCGTGTAGTTTTTCTTGATTGCTTTCAGTCAACTCAAACTCCACATTTTTCAAAACAGTGAACACACAGGCCAAAACAGTGGCACTCATGGTCTTAATGACATTTTGTTTGCAAAAGGCTCGAACCGTGCCAAAACATTTAAAATATGCAACAAAAGAAAATGTTGCCTTCAAGCAACACAACTTGCTAACAAGTGTATGAGCTCTTCCAATCAACCATTACACAGTGGACAACAAAATACTAAATACAGCACTCAGTGTGAATCAGTGCACCATTGCTTGTCATTGTAGCCCATTACTGTACGTAGCTTTCATGCCAGTGACATTTGTTGTCAAATTTGCCTTCTTGCAAAGAATTGGAAACAGAATCAGAAATGCTTTGATGCAAATGTTATTGATTCCATTGATCCTTATTTTGAAACTGTGGCTGAAAACTGAAATACTGTAAATATTACACAAAATACATGTAAACCAAAATAAAATCGTTTAGAGTATAAGAAATTAAGACAATAAAAATAAAATCTATTACAGTAAAGTATAAACATCTATTACTGTAGAGTGTAAGAAATAGCCACTATTGATACTCAGTCTCTTCTGTCTTGATGATGGGGCCATATGGCCATGATTGATAACGTGATCAATAACAGTTGCCCGAATTTCATCAGAAACCTGAGCCCTTCTGACTATACCTCCACCTCGCACTCTGACTCCTCTTCCTCGGACCCCTCTACCTCTTCCTCTCACGCTCATCTGCCTTTGACCTCTTCCATCCATGTTGGCAAAGAACAACACGCTGCACCTTTAAGGCCTGCAGACTGATTGCTAATTGAAGATTTGTGTGAAGGAGTGTCAAACAGGTGCTTCAGTGATTTCATACTGATGTAGGTAGTTTCTAATAGTTAGGAACAGATGGTTTCTGTTTTGTTACCATAGCTAAAACAAAGGAGTTTGGACTGCTTGAATGACATCCATGTTAACTGTTCTGCAAAAGCGTGGGGAAAATGTGTCAATCCAATGAGAAAGGGTTAACACATTTGCAAGAGGTGTCTTCTGCTCTGCTGAGACAGTGATGATGAAAACCGAGTGGATCCCAGTTTCTTTAAGCAGGTCAAAGCAATCAAGAAAAACTGTAAGACGCATATTCCGAATATACTGTATACATGTCCAAAGAATGCTCCTAAAATCTGAATAAATCAGCATATCCCATCTCTTAATTGGAAAATGCTACATTCGGAATAAGGCTTGATTCAGAATATCCAAACGGAATATTCTGTTAACATGACCAGTATAAAATTTGGAATACTGTCAAAATTCAAAATATTAGTATGCATGTAAACTTAGTTATTGTTGTCTCATTTCTAGTCGATAGATAGATTTGATTTAAGATCAACCTCATGCTGAGAGCAGACGTTAGACAGGAGACAGAGACTATGTGTGTGTGTGAGTGTGTGTGTGTGTGTGTGTGTGTGTGAGTGTGAGAGACTGTGAGAGAGAGAGGGTCGTTGACAGGGAAGGTGAGTGAATTATTGCACAGAGACCAAGCTCGGTTACTCAGTTATTGTTTCTGATGCAAACTTCCCTACATTCATAAATCTCAGGTATTCACTAGATATTACAGAGACTGTCATCTATTTGTCTAAGGAACTCAAACAATACATTTCCAACAGTGTTGGCTGCTTGAGATAAACTAGCACATTGTGTTGAGAGCATGGGTTTAAAAAGAAAGGCTGGCGAATGGCCAACAAGTCATCTGATGTTAATCCTGAGTGAGAAAGAGTACACAAGTAGAACCAAATCTAAATGTCTCCGGTTATATGTACTTTCTGAGTTTTTGTACAATGCCAATTGCTCGTAAGTATGTAACAGTTTATTTGTAATTTCATAATCTAGATATTTAAATTGTATTACAACAACACATCTGTTATATTTCTCAATTATTCAAACATTTAGCACGTTTTGATGGCTTTTTGTATCTTGAAAGCTTGTAAAAGTGTTACAATACAATTATTAGGTACTAGTGCAGTAATTCTTGCAATATGAAAGGAGACTCTTCACTAATTGCCTTTTTCTACAACAAGGACAACACAAATCCCAAACTCTCCAAGCATAACACCACAAATGCCCAACCTGCAACACTCCACAACACATACTGTATAACTCCACCCTGGGGACAGAATCTATTATTTCCAACACAGCACCTGCTTCTGTTGCAACTTGTGCCAACATGATTTGTAAGTCTGCTACAGCCAGTCGAGGCACAGAGAAAAGCAACATCGGTTTTATTTACGGGGTGGCTGGTAAAAAAAAAAAGCGCAAGTGGGTGCAGACTAAGGAGAAAGAAGTGCTGGCAGCACGGCGCTGTCCTTCATTCTGGACCTCAGGTTACTCTAAATTACAGCATATGAAGGTCAGTCATAGTACACCTCTATAGCAAGAAGAAAACACTGATATACACAGTTGATAAACAGTTCCACCAACTAAGCCATGTTAAATAACTCCACTTTGACTAGGTGCTAATGAGGTGGTGACTGAGCCACAGTACTTCCTGTCCTCTCATCCCTAAAATGTCAGGCATACTTGCATGCACATTAAGTTGCTTCATTTTGCACATTTATCCAACAACATATAAGGCAAACAGTGCAGCAGAATGAATGTATGGGCATGCAGCTTTTTTCACTAAAAGCTGCAGAGAGGAGCTGACATACGTTACCTCAGTGAGTGGCGGGAGAACTGGTCGCTGGGAGGGAGTCAAAGATCATTCTGCCAGTGCCATCTGTCAAGCAGGTTGAGTACAAAGGAAGTAGGAGCAAGTGTCCCTCTCCCTGCTTCCTGTGCACCTCTCTCGCTTCACAAAAGTCCTGTGTTACATTCGAGGAGAGAACCGTACTCCACAAGAGGGGGAATCCTCTGTCAGACTAAAGCCAATCTGAAGCCAGTTTAAATCCCCCTTCAGAAGATAAAAGAATACACCTCCCTTTTCCTGTGGAATTGCGACTTGCCACTGCACAAATCTCTCTCTCTCTCTCTCTCTCTCTCTCTCTCTCTCTCTCTCTCTCTCTCTCATTGTGGCTCAGAGCTCACAGACACACATACAAATGCAAATAACATAAAATCAGCGTGTTCACAGACTATTTCTGTAGAATCTCTTTGTAACTTCCTGTTACACAATGGAACATGTGTTTCTGTGTTATGTTCCCACTATCGATATATTCTCAAATCACAATACGAGGGTCAGCAGTAAGCTCTTTCGGCTATAAAATAATATTTGGTCCCTATTTCCGTTGTAATAAAACTGGATTATATTCATCCCTTGCTTTTTAGATGACAAATATTTACTCACACATTCAACCAGGAACAATGTGTGTGGAGGGATTCAGACAGAACGGAGGATGCCTTTGCTGTTATGTAAAAATGGATATAATGAATAAAATAAATCTTTCAGAATGAGTCAGAGACCAGTAAGATTCCCCTTGCCAATCCCATTCACCATGATCACATAATAAATGGGCTACACTGTATGTATGTGCGTATGCCCGTGTGCATAAAGCTATCATACACGCGACTGGATGTCCTCTAGAGATGTTCTATTTTGAGCCTTCAGTTGTAATGCACAACAGAAGAAAGAGGACAGGCAAGGCAATATTATGAGAATCTCCCCTAAAACTACACTCTCCCCGCTTCCGACCACCACCTCCCCATCGCTCTCTCCGTGCGGAAAATCTCCATGCTTTAAGGGGATAACAGCAGGAGGGAGGGACTGAGTTGTCTATGGGATATAAATAGTGCTGGATTGACCTGAACCATAAGCAGGTGGTGGGGAAAGATCCAGCAACTAACATAATGACAGGTAGTTACAACAGCAGGCACTGAGATTGGACCAATCACTCGAGAATCACACACACACCCCTCCCTCCCACACAGACACACACACACACACACACACACACACACACTTCCGAGAATTAAAAAAGCACAAACAATTCATTGTGATTAAAAAGTAAGGCATGGCAGCTCTAATCTGCAGATTAGCTCAGGGTTTAAAACTCTACACAAAGATGAAAGTCACCTGCCTGCAGTCCAGGCAGCTAGTGACCAGTTTGGGTAAAACCTTTTACTATTTTTCTCTTACCAGAAAACACAAAGCAGGTGTTTTTGCAGTACAGTGCAGTAGTTGAACACAGAAACTGTATAGGGAACAACTAACAAGTAGAAGACTTAGTTATGTATCACTAAAAAAAGAAAATCAATGCATGTTTCACTAGTTGAAATTGAATGTTTAATTATGAATGTACCTTAATTCCCTTGTAAACTCTTTCAGCTGCTAAAACTACAGCATACTATGTATTCACCGTCATCATTACATTAACATTTTTCAGGCGCCATTGAGAGATTTACCATAAAAGTGATTTTGTGATAGCATTTGTCAGACAAAGCTAGTAAGTCCAACAGTCCATTAGAATGGCCATAATATGTTCAGCATTTGTACCAAACCCACAACTTAGTTGCCAAGGAGTCTCTTTTTTTTAAGTGGAAAAAAGATTCATGTTATTAAAGTGAACTGAGAGCAGATTTTCCATCACAGGTAGTTAAAGACAAGGTCAAGGAACAGTGTGTAACTAGTACTTACAGAAAGTGTGTATTGCTACATGCTGCAGTCATGTGTGGGTTACTGTATGTTGTAGGCTTCATTAGGAGTACCTGGGAGGGATTTGATCCAATTATTATGTTATTAATGTGACATTTTTAGAACCATTGGATAATGCACTGCTTCACTTGTATGCCTAGAGCTTACAAGTGAAATGATGGTAAAAGATGAGTAACATTTGTTATTTTCATGATTACACTGTCAAATGTAATACTTTATGGCTGTTGCAAGACTAGTTAGGAAGCAGAGTATTCCCAAAACATGTAAAAGTGTAGTAAACATGCAAGTTTTATATTTTTTACTTTAAATCTCTGACCAGTCCAAGCCTGAATTGTATTTCTTTGCTGCTGCCTACAACTCCAGAACACAGATCAAATTAGTCTGCAGAGATTTGTGGGAATGCTGAACATAGCTTAACATACTGTATGTAGGATCTTTTGCAAAAAAATATTATACATTTAAGGATTAGTAAAATTGGTCTTATTGCATGCTGTATATGCACTGAGGATCCAATTATGTGCTTGATCTTATAAAAGACAGCTGTGTGAAGATGCTGCACTGTATTATGACACAAACTGGCATTTGGTGTTAATGGATGTATAGTCAGGGACAAAACCTAATCCTTTCAGGGTGAATGAATGGGGTTTAATTACAGAGAACCCATACCAGTCTTAAGTACATAATCTAAATAATAGGTGTCCCGGGGTGATGTTAGAGAAAAGCGTAAGGGGAGTGCAAGATGCATGGAGAGAAAAGATGTGTGTGTATATGCTCCACTGGGGTGATAAATCCAATTCTGTACGTGCATACTGTAATGTGCCGATATATGTACAAGAAAAGGAAATTGATGGTTTGTACATGTCATGGCTTTTGAATAACAGCTGTTTAATTGAAATGCAAGGCCTTAAAAAGGAATAGTTTGATATTTTGGGAAATATGTTTATTAGCTCTCTTGCTGAGAGTTAGATGAGGAGATTATACCACTCTCACATCTGTCTGTTAAATATACAGTTTAAGGTTACAGCTAGCAGCCAGTTAGCTTAGATTAGCACAAAGACTGGAAACAGGGGGAAGCGGATAGCCTGGCTCAGTCAAAAGACAAAATTGAACACCTCTAAAGCTAATTAAACTTATTAACATATATTTTTTTGTGTTTAATCCGCAGTTCTGCACAACCACAGTGTAAAAACGACAATTTGCTGCTTTACAGGGGGTAGTGCGGACTATTTCTAGGCTGAGACAAGTAGCTTCCTGGATTTTCCACTGGTTGCCTGGTAACTGCTCCCAGCATAGAAATAGTCTGGCACATAACAACCCGTAAAATGTCAAAGCAAACAATATATAAGATTTTTTACCTTTGGGCAGAGCCAGGCCAGCCATTTCCCCGTGTCCAGTCTTTATGCTAAGGTAAGCTATCCAGCAGCTGGCGATAGCCTTACATTTGAAGGACGGATACAAATGGTACCTAGGTTGTCATCTTACTCTGTGCCAGAAAGTGAATACAATTATTTCCCAAAGGTCCTAGAAGAGAATATTGAACATGTATACAGTATACTGTATGCATGTTTTATGTGGAGTCTGTGTGTAGCTGTTTATACTGTATGTGAGGACCCATGTAAGAATGGCATGATTGTTCACTGTAGGTTTGATGTGTTTCATCTTTCTCAATTTAGTCTTGGGAATGTGTAAAATCTAGCATAATATTAATGCCAATTTCTTTGTTTATTTACACACATAGGATGAATATAGCAATAAAACACATGTCTGTAAAACAAAAGCATTGTTATACTGTAGCTGCAATGTAATAAACAGATCTGCCTTTAATATTTGAGTGCCAAGCAGTGTATGTAAAAAAAAAAAAGGTTCTGAAGTACAAGATTAGTTGCCAACTGCAGCAGTATTTTGAGTTTTACTTTTGTACTACAATAGACAGTGAGCTGTGAATAAGAGAGGAGAGCAAGACAGATCGTCCATCAATATTTCATATGCCTTATATGCATTGGTTGATTCAGAGGAATGCAATGTGATTATGACTTCAGAGTGCATTGAAGTGACATTCTCATAGGGCTTTGCTGAAATGGGTTCATTAAGTATGAACATATTTTCTGTTGCCCGCTCCACACATAGCTGCTGAAAACTAGGCTGAAGTTTGCAAATGCAATTTTGGGCAGCTAATATATGATTCACTTCCTTTCATATAATGTCCTTGATTCCCATTAATAATCCAGAACAACGAAGCAGCAGAGAGGATCTCTCCACTTATACAGGGTTTCTACAGGTTTCACCAAGTCAAATTTAAGACTTTTTAATACCATTATGAATGCAATTTAAGACCTTTATAACAACATCAACTATTTCAGTTTTTTCAAGCCACTTGCACTTCCCCAAAGCAAAGGAATCAAATCTGATTCATATATCTCTGGTACAACCCGAAAGAGACTCGCACCGAAAACACGAAAGCTGACGGGCTGCAATATAAGTTGCATGTTGGTCTCATTTGTAGTCGTAATACAGCAACATTATATTTGTACTAGCGACAGAAAGAACTACACAGGGTTCTTGCACCATTTTTGAAGTCAAATTTAATGCTTTTTAAGACCTTTTTAAGACCACCACAAATATAGTTTTTAGACCTAGAAATGTTGTAAAAAATATTTGCTGGGAAAGAGAATTTATTGAGTCATTAATACGACTGTTAATTAACTTAATAGCTTAACAATGTCCTTATAGTCCTTGTGCATCCTCAAAAACAAACATTATATAAGTTGATTCGAAAAGGCAATTTGATTGGTCAACTAGACAGTCCCTCCAGGATTTCGCGATCGCGCCAGTCTGAAATTCACATTTCAGATTGCCCTGCCAACCTGTATACATTTTAACATCAATGTACGCTGTAACGATTTTTTTCACTCTAAAGTCAGCGGCTGCTGTTTCAATCCTGTCGGCTGTCTGCAGCGGGCGGGGGCGGGGCTGCTGCTCATACAGTTCCCCCCGCTACTGACGCGCGCACACACACGGTAGATGCAGGAAAAACCGGAGATGAGACGACACAATGACCTAAATTGAGGACAGCTACTCTCGCTATTGTAAGTGCAATGTTAAGTTAAAGTCCAATAAGTAACGTTACTTTATCAAACCATATGAATGTGTGTCCCAGGCCAGGATAGGAAATTAACTAACAATGTAAAGATCAACAAGCCACTGACACATATGTTCAAATTTGATTCATTCAATAAATTATTATTTTTTGTCTTAAATCCACCAGCTATTTTCATATTATACCAACATTTGCAGCATCCTGAGCCTTTTTGGTAAAGTTACTAAGAAAACTCAGCCCAGAGTAGTTTTATTCTCCCCAAAACAAGTTTCCTTTTTATTTTTAAAAGAACTATACAAAAAAAAAAAAATTGCTACTTTTTTTTGCAACTTTCACTGTCTCCCGCAACTTCATTGCAACAAACATACAAAGACAACTTTTATCGCAATTTCCCGCAAAATCTGGCATTTTGGGCCGCAACAATCTCAAAAAAAGGCTGCGAAATCCTGGAGGGACTGACTAGACATGTAGAACGTGCTCAGCACGACGGCCAATACATCTGTGATGACAGCACACCAGGATCATCACTTAAAATATTACTCCGCCATTTCAATGTCAACATCACAGAATTGAATCAAAAACTATTTGTGAAACATTTGTATTCATGAAAATAAATCAGGAACCACAGTGGAACACACCGAAACTCAACATATTTATATAAAGTTATTATTTTTAAACGACTCACGCTCTGAAGTTAACTGTTACTGGAAATATTTGGATCACATCAGCTGTGCCGCTGACAGGGCGCTATGTTAAAAAAAAGCTTCTACATGAGAATTTTGCAGACGTACAGAGCTAAATCCGTCAATGGAAAAAAATAATTCAGCAGATATCTTAGTTATATGGCCATTTAGCTCAGTTGGTAGAGCGGGCGCACATATACAGAGGTTTGCTCCTCGACGCAGAAGGTCCAGTGTTCGAATCCGACCTGTAAGAATTTTCCTGCATGTCTTCCACCCTCTCTCTCCCATTTCATATCTCAGCTTTCCTATACAATAAAAGGCATTTCTTTTATTTTGTTGGTAATGTTAAATGTTGTATAATCGTGTCTGCTTACTGTGTGAAGAACCCACAACCACTCTGCCCTTTGAGTTTCTGGCGGCCACACAAAACCACTCAAAGCCGCCAGTTGAGAAGCAGCGACGGAGTCTGAAATTTTAGCATTATAGCCCCAGTAGCCACCGCTGTGTACCGCTCGTTTTATCAAGCTAATGCTAAAGTGCTTTCACTCCCATGGTCCCTAACGTTACATCTTACGGCATAAATTGCACCTCGTTGTTTCCTGCCGACTTCAACCACCCCCGAAACCTATTCTCATCAAACCATTGTTCATTTAACTTGCACCGTCCCATCCTGAACATAGCACACACTGCTATATAAAATAAGGTGAAACATGCATCACCGTCACTAGCTAGCTAACGTAACAAACTCCTGAAAATGCCGCAAGGCCTCATCTCTAATAGACTACAAATGGCTACAAAGGTGAGATAACCAAAGACACATTAGGTGATTTACAGGAGACGATCGGCGACAAATGACCCCATCATCCTAAAAACACTGTCAGCTAATACCTACAGCAAATTTATAGTAAATTTAAGACATTTTATGACCTCAATTTTACTAAATTTAATTTAAGCCATTTTAAGACTTTTTAAGAACCCACGGGAACCGTCACTGACGTCACCTGTAAATGCTGTTAAAAAGCAGCTTTCATGCTCATTTCCCCACACTCTACTTAACCTCATGAGCTGGTCCATGAAATAGTCTATGGTCTGTGTGTGTGTGTGTGTGTGTGTGTGTGTGTGTGTGTGTGTGTGTCACTACGGTCGATGCATGCACTGAGTAACAGAGACGTCAGATATTTGTTTGACATTACTGTCTGGCTTGCGGCTGCAACATCATTTAACTTGTCTGGCGGTCTTGGCAGGACCCTGACCGACTTAGAATACAATTTAGGATGACCTGCTCTAGCTCTGTTACTAAATAACTTAAACCTTTTCATTTATCTTAATAATTTGCAAGATTTAAACTTTCTGAGGCTGCTTGTCAGTTCATAAACGATTGGTCAGTATTTCTTATCAAGTAAGAGTAATGCTATTGTGCCACCATGTGGACAGTGATCTGCACCACATTGACTGATGTGGAAACTGACTATGAAAAGTGAAAATGGGACTACTTTAAGAATATGGGATGGTTCAAGTTTTGAGTCATTCTCATGTTAGTGGTTAAATACTTTTGAAAAGCTATATTGTAATTATTCTTGAGGAGGAGTTCTTTGGTTGTACAACAAGCCTCACATGTAAAACTCACCTTTGGGTTGCACAGTATGCTGTAAGTAAGTAGTAATGATCTGGAGCATATTGATAGGTAACAGACACCCAGACCTTTTTCTCAGATAAGTTGGAACGTTAAGTGGTTGCTACTATAAGTGTAGTGAAATTAGTGGAAGAAGTACAAGATAACAGGTTTAATTTAACCTTGAATAGCACACAAGAAAATATTATTATTTATAAATATTATACTCAACAATATTGAGTGTACAGTATAGCAGCTTTGTCTAAATGGAAGCTTTGAGAAATTAAATGTACTTTTAGGAACTTGTAGCACTTTAAATGTGAACTGTGTGTGTGTGTGTGTGTGTGTGTGTGTATGTGGGAGGAGAAGATTTTAGTTTTTTGTTTTTGACTTTTTTTTTTGTGTCTAATGTAGCTCAGCGTAAATTCTGTCAGGGACACTTCTATTACGTTGTCTCTCTTCTCTTTAACTGATCAGCTGGGCAGTGGGTGTTACGGTTCTGTATACCAATTAGAATCGGGCACTTATGTTCTAACCAATCACAGCATACTACCATGTTTTAAATCTGTTCTCTCTCCTGCTTCTGTCAGTTGTATTTTCAGACGAGAGTGCAACCCGCCTCCTCCCCTTCTACCTCCAGGCATTTTCAACGGTGTTCTCGGTCTTCTCCCGGCTGACGGCTCATTTTTACATCTTCGGATTTTTCTCACCACCACCAGTGTCTAGATTCCATTGGGGGATGTGTTTGGTTTTCCTAAACATTAGATTTGTATAGATACTCCTTTACAATGGAGTCTAATCTCCAAATAATTATGTTTGTACTTACTTGGTTATATCTTATTAATAAATGTTTGCATATCTGCAGCGGAGTCTCTCCTGATTGAAATACTGATAGTGTTCACGCACAAAAACATTCTCTGAGGGATACTAAAGACTTGACTGGATTTGAAAACCTTTAGTGAAGATTAGCAACATGGCTTTAGCACATTACCACATTAGATTCTACAGTATACTAAGTACTAAGTGGCTTTGCATGTTGAATGTTTTTTTTTTATATGTCATACAAGACAAATGAATTACAGTAGCCTGAGGAAAAGTGCATGGAATTACTTTGGAGCACATGTACATCTTTACAACCATTAAGATACCTGCTGTGCTGGATTGCATCTATTCAATATGCTCACTAATTAGCCCTGACTCTAGTTTGTATTGGTCTATAATTAATCTGGCTCTTCAGTCAGAGGGTAGGAAATTACCTTGAAGGGCTTTACTGAGCCATGACCTCGGGGACTCACCCTGTTTTATCTTTGGACTGCACGGGTATGAAGATAGGAAGGTGGAGACTAAATCAATTTCCCTGCGTTGGCTCATTAGCTGGGGCCCTTGGGTGAGCCAGTCTCCGTGGTGATGCCCTTGGAGGAACAAAGCCAAGTCACTTGCAGAGTGGCTTGTGGAGCCAGGAAGTGAGAAGCTGCAAAATGCATACACATGGTATTAAGAAACGGAGTGTTGACAAACATGATGCTTTGCTGATCTGACAGTATTAAACTAGAGCAATGGTGGCAATACAAAACTGTACCACAAAAAAAAAAAAAAAAATTACCATGAGCTTATCCGTTCTTCATATTTACATGTATACACAATACTTGCCATTAATCCCCTTTAAAGTGCTCATATTATGCTCAGGTTCATAATTGTATTTAGAGGTTGCACCTGAATATGTTCATGTGGTTTAATTTTCAGAAAACACCATATATTTGTTGTACTGCACATTGCTGCAGCTCCTCTTTTCACCCTGTGTGTTGAGCTCTCTGTTTTAGCTACAGAGTGAGGCATCTCACTTCTGTACGATCTTTGTTGGGAGTCGCGCATGCGCAGTAAGTACTGCTAGCTAGTCAGTTGCAGAGTATGAGGGAGTGCCATGCTAGCAGCTAGGTGAGCATTATAACGTGTTACAAAGTGACGCACGTTCGTCACGGAAGTACAGGCTGGACTACAATAGACCTGTTTGGAGCAGTTTGTGAACAGTGTTTTCTGTTGGAGATGGTAAGTCCCTTTAGGGTGGACTTTGGGCTTTTTCACTTTGTAAACCTATAAACATGCACAAAAAGATATATAACACAATAAAGGAAAGGGGAAAAGCCAAAAAGCATAATATGAGCATTTTAAACTAATGACATTAATATAGGCCGAATGCTTTTTTTTTCACACACACACTCTCTCACACACACACACACACACACACACACACACACACACATCAATAATATAGTATATCCCTGTGACAGCAAGGCATTTATCCAGTTCTCACAATGACATATGGCATAGCATTAATGTGGAAAAACTTATGGTGCCTTGTGATCCAATAAACAGCTCAGTTTTATAATCTCTCTGGCTGCAGTTTGTTAACAGGTCTGCCGGTTCAACACCAACAGCATGCAGTGAATTTCAGCAGGATTATGGCTTTTGTTGTTTGGATTATCGGAATATTATTATCTTGCAGAGGAGCTGAACTGACTCTGTAGCCTATCTGCCTGATTGCTCAGCTGCTGAATGCTGGGGAAATTGATTATTTATGGACCAAACAGACCAGCTAAACATTTATTATCTTACGGAAATGAACTTCTAATATAATAAAAGTTGAAGTCACAGACAAGTGAGGGTTCACTGCTGTTAATCTACAGTGTGCATGTGTTTAAGGGACATACAACGTTATGATAACTTCAGAGGTCTTCTGTGTCAAATTTGACCGATCACACATGCTGTGAAGAGTCTGGGGACAAAAGTTCAACACTGAATTTTCCAAGCTACTTAAGAAAGTATTCCACATCTTTGTTTCTTCTAGAATTCAACACGGCAAATATCCTGTACTCTAGTCTTAATCTTAAAATCAACTAAAATGGAGCTACTACAAACCTAACTAAATCTGACAAGCATCATCATCACTACACTAGTTGCCAAACAATTGTAGAATACATGTTTGTGCCTGTGAGTAGGAAATGTAATCAATGACAGATTTTCCAAATGTTATGCAGCACATTAAGGCATGTTTAATGATAATGTTTTTACTGGGTTTATCAACAGGTGGCAACATGCGGGCAGTAAAAACAAACCGATCTACAGGGTTAGAACTGGCGAGCAAAGGTCAAAGGGCAGGCAGGGGGTCATATAGGCATGGTATACCGCGGTGTGAAAAAGCCATGGTTTCAAAACCACAAAACTTTTCTGTCATACCGTTCCTGCGGTATGAATTGTTTTTTTTTATGAGTCTTTAAGGACAGACAGTGCAGTTTAGAAATCCCTTTCCCTTTTTATTTACCCAGACATTTCAGAATTATACATAATTATTCAGTTCATTATTAACTATTTGGTCTGTAAATTGTCAGAAAATAGTGAAACATACTCATCAAAGCAGAAGACATCATCAAATTGCTTGTTTCGTCCGACACTTTAAAACTTTAATTATTCAGTTTGTTATCACGTAAGACAGAAAAAAAACAGCAAATCCCCACAACTGAGAAGCTCAAACTTGGAAATGTTTGCCATTTTGGCTTAGATTACATATATGATTAACTTCTGTTGACTGACCAATAAATTGACAGCTCCAGTTTATTTTAACTATATTTTATAACATCCATTTCATTTTGTCTCTATTTCAAATAGTAAAATAGGCTGTGGAAAATGCAATGTATTTGAGTATTGGCTGTGCACAGGAGGGAGGCAGCAATAAATAATCTTTGGTTAAAAATTGTATGGGATACAATTCCAGTGAAATTCAATCCCATCGGCTACTTCAACTTGTGCATGATTTATCATAGAGTGTTGGGGTACGCTTGGCCTGATTGGCAATTAGATCGTAAATCGAAGACTGAAGGAATGATGAGCAATTGGTTTTTCCTACGCCGATATTAAAGCAATTTTAACTAACTTTATCAGAACTACGATGTTCTAAAAATAATATCTAGAATCTTCGCCCTACTGTTCATTTAGAGATGGTTCTGGTGGAGCAGCAATACCGCCCGCTAAGCCCTGTTAATCAGCACGAGTCAGGAGTGATAGTGGACATTGGTAGACTTGAGGCCCAACACAGCTCTGTAGCATGCAAATGAGTACCAGTAAGATAAGTAGCACAGAACTCTATACATGTGCTGACCCACTAGTGCTGTGAAAGAAAACTGTGCACCAACTTTGGTGGAAAAAAACCTGCTTAGCCTCATATTTTTTTTTAATGAGAATGTAGGCAACCCAACTGCTTTCGTCCCTATTGCTATTGTCAACAATCACCCATGTAATAGTTTTGCTTGCCAAAATAGACCATAGTGGGGGAGCCTGTTTCTTAAACCCAGATTTAAAATGCACTACGTTATGGCTTTGATCTTAGCTGTGTTTGTGGATTGTCAGAGGGAGCTGCTGTATAAGATTTCGCAGGGATAAAAGAAAAGATCAATTCCTCGACCAAGGCTTGGATCTGCCCCATTTACCAGTCACAGCTTTGACTGCGTCCTCATTAGTTCCCTTATACACACACTGGATCCACCGTTGCAGCATCCATGTAGAGCGCTGTGACAGAGAAGAAAGTGCATCGGAATCAGTCGCAGAGCCCAATCTGACACAATTTAATAATTTAACCCACTCAGGCCCCATAATCCACACAGTCTAATTAGAAATGTAGGTTTCCATATCCCTCTATCAGACATAAAGTACACACACATGTATTTCAGAGGAAGGGTCAAAGTAAAGCCTGAGCAAACCACAAGGGGCCGATACATTTATAGTTAAAGATTAAAATGTTGGTCATTGAATGACCTACCTGCTGAGATGCAACTGGCTGCCCTTCTCTGCTCCTTTTCCTCCCACTTACAATGACCAATATTTATTTTTACGCCAACTTAAATCCTCTGATCCAACCCATATTTCCTTTAGTGAAATGTATAACACTTGGTTTCACTTCACACTTTCCACATCCATTTATTGAATGTGTGCGTGGCCAATCCACCATCCACAACATTTGGTTTGACTCATTACACTTGAAAACATTCATTTCTGGGCCAGGGCTCAGCAGATCCTCAACTAGCCGTTTCTGCCTCACTAGACTTTATACCTTCAATTCAGTATGAAAAAGGAGCCAGTAAATCCCCGACAGTATGGGGCTCTTCTGACATTGCCTGATACAGGATGGGCACCACCTTACCTCAGTAAAAGAGGTGCTGACAGTAATGACACTGGAAAATTTCTAAGCATGGCGCACTGTGACACTAGCTTCCTGGATACTGCTAGTTAGGGCGATTAAACGATCTCGAAACGGGATCGCGATAAAATTTAGGTCGATAACGATGACTTTGGACACATTTACCCGATAACACAACTGCCAGAGTCTGCCTTTTCGGGTTGGATGCCGGACACGCCCACTTCCTGTTGTGAGCGTTTGAGTTGCCGGTGTTGGGTCGAATATATACTGTTTATTGTTGAATAGGAGTTAAAAGCCTCAGATAAGTGCTATGGGCTGGACCAGATGAATTCTTAAAGGGGTGATTGAGTGATTATATAGGGTATTTCACACTGTTCCTTAAGGTCTCCTAATAGGGTATGTAACATTGGTTGGGCTGAAAATTGCCCGAATGCTATTTTATTAGGCCCTTAACTACCCTGTGAATATGGCTCTATTTGGAACAAGAGCTTTTCTTCCAAATATGGTATGCTCATGAATATTTAGATGAGGTGCGCGCTGATTGGTTTGAGCGAACCCCATAGAAACACATTGGAGACGAGACAGCAGGTCTCATATTTCAGACACTGCAAAGTTATACGTTGTTTGTCGGGCTATTTCGTTATTAAATTCACTTCTGAGTTTTTTTTATGCGAGAAATCAACTATATAAAGCTCAAATATGGGCTGTTTTACGAAAATTGATGACTAATTGCAAATTTGGTAAGACGTGTAGGACTTTAGGAGCTCCACACAGTCTGACGAGAAAACCTCCATACCCAGTGAAAATCACCGGTTCTGGGTTACTGGACTACTGGGGCCCGGGGCTCGGGGCTTCGCAGAGCTGGCTGGCTGCCAGCTGCGGCATAACTACAGTATATTTAGTTTGAATTTCGTGACGCCACTTATATAACATCTACCTCAAGGTCTTATAAAGCTGACTATGGTGTCCGATTTCAATTTAACGCATTTTTGTTAACATTAGGGATTTTGTTAGCTGATACTGTCCCTTCAATCCTATGAATCGCGGCTAGCTGCAGGCCCTGGAGCTCCATCAGGGCCTCTGCATTTTGTAGTCCAGTAACCCAGAACCGGTGACTTTGCGCGGGTATGGAGCACCGCGGGCTTCCCTTCGTGACGGAGATCCAGCTAGCTCACAGCAAGTCTACGAAGTAGGACACGCCGGGCGGCGAGGCAGCACCGGCCGCTGTCACGTAGCCTGCTGAGCACCTGCTGAACTGCGACACAAAGTCAGACAAAATTTGCAATTAGACATAAATTTTCGTAAAACGGCCCATATTTGACCTCTACATAGTTGATTTCTCGCATAAAAAAGTCTCAGAAGTGAATTTAGTAATTAAATAGCAGACCTCTGGAGAGCTGCATGACCTAGCTAGATTCAGAAGACGAAGCTGACCTCAGGTCAGTGGTGTAGCCTATGCAAATGTTGGGGCGTGACAAAGACTAGGCGTTGGGATGCTAGATAGGGGTATCAATGGGATTTTGAGCTTCTATGTATGTCCTATTTACCCACCGAACTGTCGTTATTCAACTATGGCAAGGTAAAATCGGTTTTTCATTCTATCACCCCTTTAGTTAGTGCGTCCCTAAGAGCAATTTAATCAACTGGCAGTAAAATTCCCGCTGACCGAACCTGTACAGTATGCACCAAAAGATCAGAGCAGAAGTTATGGGTTTTCTAAATTACACCCACTCAAGAAGTTGCATCGAAACGTACTTACATAACACGAGTCTCGTAAGTTGTCACATTATCATTTCAAATGTGAACCCATAATTTGGTCAATGACAGCAAACGTATTTGCAGGCAATGCAAAAAGGAATCAATTCATATGAATAGTGTCACAGATTCATAAAAAGCCCACAGTAAAAAAAAAAAAAGCAATGTAGACCAAAAAAACTGTAAGGACAGCAGAGACATTTTTACAGGGTTGTACTGCAACAGAGAACGCCAGAGGGGCTGGCATCGCAATTATATAAAATCTCAATTTACATTCAGAAAAGCTCAGGCACCTGACAAGAGACTACGCACCATTGAGACATAATTCATAATTTCACAGACAATTGATGTCACACATTCTTTCTCTGAAGGGGAGGTTAAACGCCATGCTACTGGAGACAATTTGCATTTTCGCCTGCATTTTGCAACATTAACATGCACCATGATGCCCAAAAATTGCAAGAGTACTGCACTGCTTTCAGCAACAGCCATGACACACACACACACACACACACACGTTTCACTATCTTTGTGGGGACCCGTCATTAACATAATGCATTCCCTAGCCCCTTACCCTAACCTTAACCATCACAACTAAATGCCTAACCTTAACCCTTACCCTCACCCTAACCATAACCTAATTCTAACCCTAATCCTAAAACCAAGTCTTAACCCTCAAACAGCCCTTTAACCTTGTGGGGTCCAGCATTTTGGGCCCCACAAGGCTGTGCAGACCCCACAAGTATACTGTATTCCCCGGATTTTGGACCCCACGAATATAGTAAAACAATCGCACACGCACACACACACACACACACACATACACGATTATTATGCAATTAAAGCAACAACACTGATACAGCTCCTTATGCCAGAAGTACCCTTGAGAATTTAAGCCAATTTTGTGGGCATGTCATAAAGAATTTGGCATATTTCAACACTTTTGTACAGTGGCCGACAGGGCCAAACACCCTGCAACTTAAGAAAACACACACAAATAGATAAAACACAAGCAAATTAAGAAAACAACTTCATTAATTTGACAACACATGCGCAGCATTCAGCAAACGCACTGCAAATACACACAAAACAACCAAATACATAAACGCGCTGCAAAAAGAAAAGCACACAAACCCAGAAAACAAATGCAACAAAAAAACCCAGCATCCAGATTACACAACGGAAGTTCTCCAGACCTCCAGAGGGAGCAGCTAGTGGAACAGCTTGATTTTCGACCCCACGGGGAGAGAGCGCTCTGCCTTTTTATTAGAGTCGGGTATGGCTGCAGCCTGGAGAACTCCATAGACTGTATATTAAATTCATATTATTATTATTATTATTATTATTATTAATAACATAATATATTAGTAATATACAGTCTATGCTCCCGTCTCATGCCCTCCCGGCTGGTGCCGTCCCTGAGCTTCGGCTTTTCAAAATAAAAGGTTGCGTCTGGTCCGCTGTATGTTTGTACTTTGGTGTGTTGGATGCGGGTGGGATTTATTCAGTTTGATAAATCCCACGGTAAATTGGCTGGTTTACTAAACAGGGAGGGACTATAAATCCTGTCTGTTTTTTGTATTTCAAGAGCGAATTGCTCCACAATATGAATACAGATTGATCACTTATTTTGTTGGTAACCGTTGTTGTATAATCACAATATTACACTTGAGGAGGCCTATACTTCAGTAATGAGCCTTTCGGACCTCGAAATTAAACCCTCTCATGTAATATGGCTTAAACAAACGTCAACATTAAACGCTGATGCAGTTTTAAATGTTTTATTACCACGAGTTTACACACCCACCAAACGAGAGAAAACATATCTCAAACATAGACTTAATATATAACACAGTCTATGCAGTCTCTCTCTCTCTCTCTCTCTCTCTCTCCTCCTCCTTCTAGAGGTCTGGAGAACTTCCGTTGTGTAATCTGGATGCTGCGTTTTTTTGTTGCATTTGTTTTCTGGGTTTGTGTTTTATTTGCAGTGCGTTTATGTATTTGGTTGTGTTGTGTGAATTTGCAGCGTGTTTGCTTAATGCTGCACATGTGTTGTCAAATTAATGAAGTTGTTTTCTTAATTTGCTTGTGTTTTGTCTATTTGCGTGTGTTTTCTTAAATTTCAGGGCGTTTGCCCCTGTCGGCCACCGTACTTTTGGCTTAATCTGATCACAATGCAGAACAAACTATTTTTCAGCCCAGAAGCTCTCTTTACAAGCCACATCATTAGACGAATGCCCCTTAGTGCTCTAACACTATCACTGAGCTGTGTAATCTGGCTCTGACACAGTTGGCATGCATCATTTCTACCGAGAGAATCACAAGATAGATTCATGACATTGGTGGGGCTGATAACTGTTCAACAGAGGAAGAGATAGATGCCTAATCACCTTACCACTGAGGCTGCTAACAGCCAGTTTTCATATTAGACAAAGCCCCAATTAGATCCTAACTGTCACGTGACAGCTCCTGTAGCAACAGGCAGGGATGTCTGCAGTTTTACAGCAATCTCATATACACAACAGCCATTTTGTAGTAAACCTGTTCGAGTCGTGATTCACTCGGTTCTTTAACCCGAGTCTTTAAATTGACTCACGAATCTCAAGTCTCTAGTATCATTAACCCGGTTCAGTTGAGTCCTACTACAATTCAATCTAAAATGATAACAGCGCCTACTATGATAACAGCTTCTACTATGCTAACCATCTTAGCTGCAAAAAGCTTTATAACTAGGCAACAGCAACTCCACAAGTCAACTCAAGCGCCTGAGTGAGCAGAGAGACAGTCCCGACCCGCAGACTCAGAGGCGGAAGATCGCAGACCGTAGGATTCACTCGAGAACTCACGAGTCAACGAGGGCTCGTGAGTTGTCGGTGATTCATGAGTTCTCACGCGAATTAGCCGGCTATATGAGTGGATCTGATTCAGATGAGCGAGTGAAGTCTCTCCTTGAGCTCAGGGTAAAGCAAATCCACAACAAAAGCCATTCTTTCACTCCTGAAATAACATAAAATGTTCTGCACGTAGCCTAGCTAGCTAGCTAATAGTAAATGCAATTAGGTCGAGCAGACAATCCAAAACATTACAAGCCTCGGCTCGCAGACAACTCGTGAGTCGCCGACAACTCCTCGATGACTCATGAGTTGTTGATGACTCGTGAGTTCTCGCAGGAGTCAGTCAATCCCGCGAATCAGCCAAATCGGCCGGCGGCTACGTTGTTATGAGTGGATCTGATTCAGACGAGCGAGCATAGTGTTGAGCGAGTGAAGTCTCTCCTTGAGCTCAGGGTAAAGCAAATCCACAACAAAAGCCATTCTTTCACTCCTGAAATAACATACAATGTTCTGCATGTAGCCTAGCTAGGCCTACTGTAGGTTTTGGTGTATAAATGTAATATATTAAAATGCAAATAGGGCGAGCAGACAGTCCGTAAGCTCACCTCGCCGACAACTCATGTTTTTTTTTTGTCTTCAAAAAACTTTATTATTCAAGTACAGATACACATAGAAAACATTAAATGCATACATACATACATACATACATAAATGAAAAATGGGCGCATGGAATTTACAATAAAGAGGTTCTAAGTCATTGTGAATGTGCAGAGTCCAGATGGCTTTCTTATTTGTCAGTCCTATTAAAGTTTCAAAATATAATTTCATGTCATTTTTAAATGAATATTCGGGTTTTCTTTCAGACCATTTACATTTATGGATATAACGTTTTCCAAATAAAATTAAAAGATTCTAAATGAAAACATGGCATTTTATCCAAATCAAAAGCTCGCCTTGGATGTAGCATACAATACTGACTCAACTGATCCGGATCAGTTGAGTCAGTGACTCAGAATAACCCGAATCCTTTAAAGGAATCGAGTTTCCCAGGCCTATTTTGTAGCATCTTGCAATATTCAAGTTCCTTAAAGGCATACTATCCCCCTACAGGTTGTCTCATTGGAGCTCTAGTTCCAATGAGACAACCTGTAGGGGGACCGAAGAGGGAAAAGTTACATAGTATGCCTTTAAGTAAAGCTCACGATTCATGAACTTTCCATCAGCCTCTTGCTGGATGCACACTGAAGAAAATTCCAATAACACCTTACTATGGTAAAATGCTCATGTTAGCCTAACAGTGCACTGTAGACAAGAAAGTACACATTTAGTATTTTTATTATTACATGTCATTTAGCTGACGCTTTTATCCAAAGTGACTTACAATTGCTATATATGTCAGAGGTCACACGCCTCTGGAGCAACTAGGGGTTAAGTGTCTTGCTCAGGGACACATTGGTTGATGTGTCACAATGGGAATTGAACCCAGATCTCCCACCCCAAAGGCATGTGTCATATCCACTGCACCACCCCCAACAGTAGACACGTCACACATACTAACAGGAAAATGGAAAACTGTGTCTTCGAATACTACTGCAAGTACAGTTTTTCCAAGGACCTGTTTTTTTTACACTATAGTGTAAATTAACACCAGACACAAATATATCATTATGGTATTTTATATGCTGGCAATTTACTTGACTTTTGTCATGTTTCCAGTGTTACACTGTACTGTACATAGTTCAAAACAGAATAAGTAGGGCTACAGTATAGAGTGTAAAATTAGGGCATTTAGGGCTTTTCTCAAAATAACAGTGCACTGCATGACTACCACAATTTATATCTCTGAAGCCTTCATTTTACAATAGCAATATAATACAGATATGTCATGCTGCACATGTATAACAGGCTTTAATCTGAAAAAAATAAAATAAAATAAAACTGTCAAAAGTCCCAGTAAGCCACGACAGTAAGTTTTATGTTCAGTGGACCAGTTACTGTTTATGTTTTTTGTGTTTTGGCATAATAATACAAATTCACTCTTTTACTGTTTTTCATGCTAAAATGTATCCTAATATTAGTTTACAATAAATGCAAGGCAAGTTTAAAAGGCTAGCATAGGCTATATGAAGTTAGCTAGCTGACAGCCATTTAAGTTGATGTGTTAACAAAGAATTGCCTAACTTAGACTTAACGTTGCACAGCCAACACATACACAGAGCAACATTAGCATTAATTTACCGTGTAATATTCACTCTCCTTTTTAGCTCGGTTTTGGTCTCTAGCAACTCCAGAGAAAATATATCTTGGTCTTTAACTTGCTAAATGTTTAACTTGCATGTTGTTCACCAGCTAGCTTTGTCTGTTTGCTGCTTTACAGGTAACATAGTTGGTTTATCACAGCTTTTTTTGTTGCTGTGTTTCTCCATTGTGTCACTGTAATATCTCTGACATTCAAAAGCAGCAAGGACGAGGGCTGAATTTACTCTTAACGTGGATTATCATGGTTTATTTTTCATTACACTACAGTTCAGGGTAGGGAAGGCTGTAGCTGTATTTCTAATGTAGACACACTAATCCTTTCAACATCACCCACAATAATCGCCTTGTCTATTCATATATGTCTCTCCTCGCTGGAAGCCTAAACCTCTTACCCCTACTACGGCTGTAAAGAAATCTTACTTGCGTGTTTTTCTGTCACTGCAGGGAGAACTTGACTTCCTACGTTGGTAGTGTCCATGCTGGAAAGGGCGGAAAGCGATGCTCCTGAATGGCCCGTCTTCCGATGGCTCCTCCAGCCTCAGCTGAGGGATGAAATGCCCAAAGGCCATGGCGCCTGAAACACTGTTAAAAATGTTCAACTAACTTGCTGACTGTCAGAGAACTGAGCGGGGATAGTACCTGCGACTTACTGCAGGCTACACTATTATTAACCTGCAGTTGGAGCGTGTCTGTATCCAAGCTGGCTGCAAGGCGAGGTGGGACCGCCTCGTGTTCAAAGTGTAGCCTGGGGACCTGCAGGTGTCCTCGAGAGGGTTCCCAGTTAAGTACCAAAGTTACTTCACTCACGTTGTGCCTCACTAGTCATAAGCACAATTTTTATGGCTATAATATGCCTCTATATTTGAGATTAAAGAGCAACATGGGATGTAGGCCAGAAATACAAAGGCATTTCAACATATTTCACCCACTTTTGTATCCTAGTCTAATTGCATACAAGAGCAATAGACTAGACAGACTGAACTGTTTACAAGGTAAATCTATAAAACATCATGCACTTTTTTGGACTTTTAAAGCTGTACAAATAGGCTACAAATTAAGATTAAGTAATTGATGTTTGCCTGGTTATGATTATTATTATCAATTATTATTATTATTTGATTTTTTTATCAAAACGTTCCTATATTATCATATATATTATATATCAGAAATATGGGTTTCTTTCATTTCAACGTGGATGGTTCCATACAACGCTCTTCACAAAGCAAATAAATGATCAGTTCACCACTTTCATTGAATTTGGGTGGTTTATTCAATTTTATAGCATCCAAAGAAAAGAAATTGATAAAAGTTTCAAAAACTTGGGAAAAAACAACAAAAACGTTGAAAAAGCACAGAAAAAAAATCTACAAACATCGGAAAAAGTGACAAAAACGTCGAAAAAAAATTGGACCCAGAAAAACAAAAAAGTTGCATGGTCAACAGGAAGACAACACAAGGGTTAACCTACTACTTGCTAACTAGTGGGTGAGATAATAAAGACTTGGATGCAGTGGGGTCGAATTTTGAATGTAGTTAACTGTATTTTACAGTACATGTCAAATTATATTGGTCTTATTGTGTATGACATAAAACCAACAATAAAATCAACAATATTGTTTCTGTGGTTTGCATGAATAAAAAGTGGATCAAGCTGTTCCGTAGATTTGCCTATAGGTACCTGGTTTGTAGTCTACTTTACTGGGCTGCAACCTTTTGTTTTGATGGCCAGTGTGGTTATCAGTGAGCCCTTCTGAGTTTCATATTGTCTCAGTGTTTAGTTACAAACTGTTACAGTATACACTGTGTCCAGAGTGGATTTCTGATGTTGAAAATGGATTCTGACCACCCTGTAAGTCAAGAGAAAAACATTATTAATACCACAGCTCAAGGTAAAATTCTCAGCTGAATGGTTCTCCTCTTCAGAGCATATAATTATGTATCTCCTTTGTCTAATTTAGCTCAGTTTATTTTACTTGCTTGCTCCTTTAAAAGATAATGTATTATTAATTGCCTCATTTTTCAATTAGATGGACTAATAGCTTTCAGAATTAAGATCCTAGTTTACTAAATTGATATTCATGCATCTTGCTTTCCCTGTTTAAGAAAATCAAATAGTTTCATTATTGAATATTAAGAAACATTGTTGGCTGTGTATCTTGTAAAGCTAGCGTGCAGGCATTTTGTTTCTCGAAATGGCACCAATCAGAACCTCTATATGAAACAAATCATAATTGTTCTAGTTTAGAAACTGTTTTTTCTGAGCTATTAAGGTCAAAGAATCACAATGTAAATGAATGCTCACATTTATCAGGGATGTCATAGGTGCATCAATCATAATCGGGCCTGGCAGATAGTACAGGTATCAGGTACTTAGTTCATTTATTCTCCACAAATGGATAACGTCTCCATAGTCCATCTATATGCAAAGACAACTCAAGTTTTTAAAGTGGAATAGCAGCGGCGGACAAGTGTCAAAAATAGCATGCTATTAACCTCTATCTAAATTTATGGGAACTCTATAATTAGTGTAGTTGTCAGAGAGTGAAATATGCTGTAGATGTGGGTCACAATGCAATGTTCATTACCCAGAGATAATGAGTACAAAGACACAAAAAGCACTGGTAAAAGTCCACAGTGTTGTTAAAACAGATTGACAATGCAGCCAATTTGTTGCCGTCAGTGGTGTGCTGAAATACTTTCTTTTAAAGCTTATTGTCAAAGATAATGGGTGATTAGCTTTTAGATGAATGAAATACATGGATAAAATGGAAACAGCAACATGTAGAGAGCAGCAGTCTACACTTCTGCTGCACTCCTATTCATCATTACAGTATATGGTGTTGCACTTGGTGCACATATAAGGTTCCACCAGATGGAGCTTTAAGCAAAGCCACTCTTGTACAGCACCTGTACCAACTAACAATATTAAAAAAAGTTTTTTTGTAATTCTTTAGCAAACAATGTTCATGGTTAAAATAGGTTAGGGTTGTCTGTGGGGACCCAGGAAATACGATCTGGTGATATGTGATATGGTCAATGTCCAAAAAAGAGGAATATATTATCCAGGCCTCACAAACTTAGATTAAAAAAGGGTTATGCAAAGTTCAGCTCTTGAATGTTCCAAAATTTTACGGCAGCTAGCTCCTCCTTTGTCATTTAGATAGGTTACACATGAGATTTCTGGTGAACTAATCTCAACTGATGATGTATACTGTGTGACTTATGATTCCTCTCATTTCATTAGGAGCCTATCAGCATCACAGATAACACAAGAGCTATCCCCAATCAACACCAGGGGGTGCAATTATATAAGTGACTTCAATTATGAAGGAATTGTGTGGCAATCTCTAAGTATTTACTTTACAGATTATAGAGGGAGACCAAGAACAAAATATGATTTGGTATTAATTAGGCTATAAAGCTGGTTCACAGCAAAAAGTGTCTTATCTGTGTGATAACATATTTGATCACTTTTGTATTTGGACTAATTAGAGTGTAAGTGTCCCTGTTAATCTATAATTCTCATTTGTGACACATCGTGCTATTAGATGATTTGCACCAATGATGTGTCCTAAATAGACACACAACATAGCCAAATTGTTTAAATATATATAATATATTATCCGTGACTGAAAATCACCGTCTTGACTTTTCTGATAGTCCAAGCTGTGACCAAATGACGTCAACGCAGCATATGCATGCATTGGTAGGTGTGTGAGAATGTGTGTGCGTGGGTATGCCAGTGAGATGGGTTTATGACAGTGTCATCGCACATGGCTAATCATGTGGAACAATGGGCACAGAGGCATGGAACAGAGTGGAGAAATGTGATCTGGCCTTGGAAATTTTATATGGATGCTGTGTTCTGAAAAAATTTAAATTTGGCAAGCAATCCACAGCCAACTCCTAATTGTATTATCCCCCATTGGCTCGTTCACGTACATTAACTCAGTGTTATTTCAACTCGTTCGACCCACTTTTGTGACTACTTGTCATACCTTTTGTGTGCATCCTTGAAGTAGAGATAAAGTCACACCCTGTCTCTTTAACCAGAGTCGACTCCATCTTGGCAGTTCAATAGATTGTCAACATAAGAAGAACTTTTCAGGGGGAAGAGATAAATGTCAGTCAATAATTGGCTGGCAGGTCGATAGATACCTCTGACCTTGTTGCCACACACATGAGTGTCACGTTGAAAGGTTGGAGATGAGAGAGAAGAGAGAATGTTGAGGAGGAAAAAAAAAGAGCCTCTACCCACTGCATGCATCCTCAGCTGCAGATCATGATGGGCTTAGTTATACAGCTGTATAGACGGAACGTCCATCTCTGTAAATCTCTGTAAATACCTTAAAGGCCCACACCTGTCTCTGACACAGTATGTTAAAGCTATGTATTAGTGTAAAAGAACTGGATGCTACCAATTAATTCCAATGAAAGTGCTTCAGGTTGTATTTTCTGGCCCATGAATGATTGAAAATAATATCTTCATATAACGGTAACAATACTAAGAGTCTAAGAGAGATAAACATTGTAATTGTGAGCATGACAATGCTACTGTAAAATGCTGATGTTTAGCAGGTATAATGTGTACCATGTTCACCATCTAAGTTTAGCATGTTAGCTTGCAAATATTTGCATTAAAGGTGCACTATGAGTTTCTGCATGACGTCACTTCTGTTGATGTTCCAAGTAAATACCAAACAAATATTTTGGTGCACAGCCTGTGCCCCTAGTGTTTGTTTGACGTTTACGACCCCTCTGTTGTCTCCCGAGACCGGGCTTTTCTCAGTGTATTCAGGGGGCAGGCAGCTAGCGGATCAAGGACAGATGCCTACGATTTGAGACAAAAATTAAATTGCGCTGAAACCATGCAGCTCAACTCATAGTGCACCTTTAACACTAAAGAAAAAGTACAGCTAAGACTGATGGGAATTTCATTTTTCCTGGTTTTCCAAATATTTGACAAATTTGACCTGTTGATGGCACTAGAGGAAAAGTCAGAGGATCACCAATGTTATTTCAATTCATTTTGAAGGGGGCATGATTGACATTATTAATGCCGATCATTAGTTGTCAAGACATTTCACTCGAAAGGACAAATGTCTAAAAGAAAAGTCAGGGGATCGCAGGGGATTAATCATTTGGGGATCATGAATGTTCTCAATTTTGTACAAATCCATCTTGTCAATGTTGAGATATTCTCAGGATTAGTGAAAACTTGACCTGCTGGTGATGATACAGGAAAAGTCACAGGATCACTAAAGTTACTAGGATTCCATGCCAAGGTAATCCATTCAGTTGTATTTCAGGCATTTTCAGGTCAACTCAAGTTGACAGAATTAGTTATTACGTGATTACTGTATGTATATACAGTGCCTTTCAGAGTAAAGAGTATGAAAAGAGGCACTGGCTTTGTCACTCACCATAAACATACTGTACTGTACAACAAGATCAGTTTAGAGGAGACTGGGGAGTGACAATAATACATTTCGAAACCCACTGCAAAGGCAAGGTACAGTAAAAATAATAATTACAAATACCTGAGCTGAACATGACACATCCATCTCACTCAGGAGTGTTTTTCTTGTTTTGTATTTACTCTTTTCAGAAAAGGCCAAAATCCAAATCAAGATGCTACAAGACCAATTGAGTTGTCATTGAATATTTTATTTGCAAATGAAAGAGTAATAACTCAGAAGTCGTAAAAATATACATTTTTTTACTTGTGATATTTACATGGATTGTTTTCATCAAACGAACAAACAAAACAATTCCGTACTGTTTTATAAAACCAAAGAGAAGCCACGGCAGAAAAAACAGATGAGAGTAAAGAAAACAAAAGTGTCTTACATTTCCATTTAGTGACGCCGAGTGTGTCTCCCCCTGACATCGAAACAATGTAGTCAAGAGAAACAGCCAACCACACAGATCCCACACAGGCCGGTGATGAGCATAGCACACAAATAAAAGTGCAAAGTACATGGATGATAAATTCAAAATAAAGAAGAAGACAAAATAAAGCTTCATAAAGTTTTCTGTGAATATATTTACAACTGTAGATTTTCTTATCTTTTTTTCATTTTGTTTTTTCTTCTATTTTTAGCCGAATACAATTATGTTACATCAAAGCAAAGCATTCCCGTTCGTCTGCTCAATCTCTTATGACATGCAGGTAACTTTGCTTTCCTTCTTGAGGGTAACTACAGCCTCTTCCATCTCCTCTCTCAAAAGTAACAATACATCACATTCCCCTATACTGACATACAAGGCCAAACCGCAAAGTCTGAGCATCACTTTGCCCTGCTCAACAGCTTTAATCAGAAATAAAACGGCTTAATAGGACATAAAACATAGTGGCTACATGAGATTCATATTCCTATCATATAACGCAGGATAACCATTTTAATGATTTTATGTTTACTGCACCTTTGAGTGTTGATAATAAGACAATAAGATATTGGATGTGCTGCTGACACTCTGAGGTGTGTTAAGACTTTCCTCCTCCACTCTCTACTGAACTGACAAACGCTCCTTAAAATTAATTTGTTGGAAAGAGCGCAAGTTTGTCAGACCACAAAGCTACACACATGAGAAGACAGATGCAACGCGACGGCTCATAAACTGGGGAATCTGCCACCTGAGGCTTGCAGTTGCTGGAAAGGAAATCAAAAAATTGAATTTAACAGCTGGAAGACTTGCATCCCATCTTCCACCTCCATTGCTACTTTTATCTGCAGTGGAGGGAATTTCAACGGCAAGAGCCTACAGGCCTGGCTCATAATCAATCCTGTTATACCTCTCCTGATTCCCAGTACTACTCTCGCAGATTCCCATGGAAGAAAAGTCTTAAAGCATATGCTATCCAGATTGTTAAGATGCATAGCAGAGTTTGTATTCCAGAGTGCATGTGTGTTTGCATGCATGTGTGTGTTTTGTTACAGTAGCTGTTATATCTGTATATCTGTGTGTGTGTGTGTGTGTGTGTGTGTGTGTGTGTGTGTGTGTGTGTGTGTGTGTGTATGTGTGTGTCACATGTCTCCTGGGTGATGCAGAGTAGTGTGTCCCTTTCTGTGCTGCATTTAGTATCCTGGTTCCATCAGTAAGTTGTAATACCTTCAGACATTCGATCCATCAAATTGATTCTGAAGGAGCAGAAATAACAAGGACTGCTCTTTGGGCTTTTGTTTGTGCAAACCGTGTGTGTGTGTGTGTGTGTGTGTGTGTGTGTGTGTGTGTGTGTGTGTGTGTTTGTGAGCGAATGCATGCAACTGTGAATGTGCATGAAGCACACACCCTTGTTTCTGTGCGGACCTGAATGTGCCACGTGTACCTGTTTATGTGTGTGTATATACAACTTTGACCTGTTTTGTATTAAGTGTGTGTGTGTGTGTGTGTATGTGTGTGTGTGTGTGTGTGTGTGTGTGTGCACCTTTAGATGCCATCGGTACACCCAGGGCCAAGTGCATTCTATGTTAAGAGACAGCAAGAGCAAGGAGAGAGCATACAAGCGGCCTCCAGAGCTGACAATATTATGAATTATGGACGTGCTTTGTCTCGAGACACCACCCCCACAAAAACATGACTAGTGCCTGTGAAGCCAAGGTTAATAGGCATAGAAGTCAGTGAAAACTAAAATAAACACTGCCAGTCTGCAGTCATATCAATTTGGATAGAGGTTACTTTGCCTGACTGGATCCTTCTCTCTCATTGAATGGATAACATGGGAATATGTGGGTGTGGCCCAAAGGCTTATACTGAGTTTACATGCACACACCCACACAGACACACTCACACCCATTCACAAACATGCATGCATGCATGCAAGCACGCACACACAGACACACACACACTCAGTAGCTTCCCTGCTTAAATATGAACTGCTGTCTTTAGTTGAATATAAAAGGCATTTTTTTTTCTCATCTTCCTTTACAGTTAAGTCGCATGTGAAATCCCGCATGTGAAGTCAAACCACATGTGCTTCTCACACAGATGTTGGGTTTCAGAACTTTTGAGGTTGAATTACTTCATCTTGTGTGACAGGTTTTACTTCAGTCTGAAACTTTAGATTTAGAAGTGAAGCAAAATTAAAGCTACCGTAGCTACTGGGATAAGTGCTAGAATGTAGTTACTGAACGAGTCACCGAAACCATGAAAACTGGCAAACTGCGCAAGCGTAAACACTTCAGTTAGCAGCTAGCTAGGTAGCAATAATAGTTTAAATGACAGGGTTTGGGTTACATCTTGTTATTTATAAGGTGAGTCACGTCTTCATGTAGAATGAATTTTAAAGTAGTTTATTGCTGCCTTTGGCATTATATTTATTCACTACTATGTGCCGTTGTAGGAGGGTTCAAATAACCGTCTATGTGTTGATGCATGCGCAGTATGCTCATGTTAACATGCCAGTTACGTTTAGGTACTACATTTTAGCACCTACCCGCTACCGGCCCAGAAAGAATAGTAATATTCAATTCTAGCTATAATATTAAAGTGTTATACTGATAAATGTCTCTTCTTAGAACCAGTAGTGGACCTTACATTGTTTAGTTTGTCCTGAGAGTCATAAAAACAAATAAAAACAGCTTATTTCCTTTGACAGTATAAACAGCCCCACAAAATGTCATTTTGATATGGATGGCACACCAGATTAAAGGTCAGAGTTCACCAAAATATTTATTATGTGTTGACTATAAATACTTTTTTTTTATGAAAATCTGGCAGTTACTTTTCAAGATCAATGCCCACTTTCTGGTCAAGGGGGAATTTTGACCCACTGGTGGTGCCTCAGGAAATGTCAAGAAGTCACCAAAAATCTGAAGAATCCTCAGGGGGATCAATAAAATCCATTCAACATCTCATGAGAATCTGGCCAGTAGTTGTGAAGATATCTAGGATTATCTAGATTATTTTTTCTACACTTGCTCTCGTTACATGTATATGTTTGTTTCACATGTATACTAGGTTCAAATACAAAAAAATGTCAAAAGGTGACATTAGAATATGGGGCTTAACTTGTTCACACAACATGTGTACAAAAAACACACATTTTAAATTCACTTTTGGGTTTCCCATTTGACTCTTTTGTAAGGGGTATATATCCCCTCACATACCCTTATTTATTAAATTAAATGACATCATGTGCGTATATTTATCTGTATGTACAATATAAAACAAGACTGATTACAGAATGTACAGTACATTGTCCCATGGCATGGGATTGCTTTCTCACCATGGATAATTAACTCTGCTTGGTGCTCCCTAGGCTGCATCTGTTGTTACTAGGGCACATTTTGTGAAGTTGTATCTCTCAGTATTTGCTACTGTTGACCCTCAAAGCTGGATGTGAACAGAGACTTAACCACTGGTGTGCTGAAGATAAGGACACAGAAAGAAACCAGAAGAGAAGAGGGATTGCAAAGGCACACTAGATAGGCTACTTTCCCCCTTTTTTCAAATACTTTCAATCAAACTGCACTCGGTCTGTCTGAGGATACGACAAAAAGAGAATTGGCTCAGCGCGACCAATAACCAAGCAGGCCCTGGTGATTCAGCGAGACAGCAATCAAGTGCCACTCCATTGTTATGGATCCAGGGAGTGTACTGACAATGATACCATACACAGCCTATACAATTGAAGTATCTAGAATCATACTCTTCGCTCCCTTCATTCAGACATAGGAATTGTAAAATTGAACGTCAAAGTCAATTCTTTGTGCCTTAGCTCGAATATTGATTCAGTACCTTATAGGGAGCAGAAAATAATGGGATCCACCATCTTTCTACATCACACATTCATGGTGACAGATTTTGGTTTTGGTTCAGAAATGTAGCAGGTAAACAAAAGAGTAAAAAAGCAAACAAATAATAACCCATCCTAGGGATTGGT